>NC_045746.1:16942342-16974578 GCF_008692095.1 Etheostoma spectabile
TGACCAAAATAATTGTGATTATGATTCTTTCCATAATTGAGCAGCCCTAACGTGTGGTTCTGTTTGACAAATCTCAATCTTTGTGAAACTAGGCGCGCGGGGAACGAGCCTCATTTCCACTCGCACAGGATACATAAATGGATACAGACACGGCCCGAATCCTCCATTTTCATATCAGTGCTTCTGCCTGCTTCACTACTCACACAAAAGGTACAATTCTATGTATTTGTGCCATATTGTTTGATATTCTCTAACAAAGTAAGAGCACTTGTCGATCAACGCGGCAATTGTATTTCATCACAAATATCCACAAACGTCAGTAGTGGTATCTCAATCATCATCAAATGTCAGAAAGGTAATTAATGATTTAGTTTATAGCACACAAAAGGTTTCACAATAAAGGAAAATGTCATTAAATCAGCAGATGGAAATACAAGAATGCCTAATAAATTACACTAAATCTAACTGATTAGTGTGATCAACTTTACACCTCATTCTCATTGCAGGTTCTTCTTTTATATGTGTGTATGGGTAATGGAGTATCCATGTTGTTTGTGCGTATGCATCCTTTTACATCTGGCCCCTTATCTCTATTGCTCTACAACTGCTATTAACTTTCTACCAACCCCCTTTTCTCCTTTTTCATCCTCTTCTAACACTGATTGGTACTTCAAACATTTGCCTCTATTTCACTCTGTGTCTTACCCTGCTTGTCTTCTCGCTTATAATAAATTGCCTTTGTTAGTGGGTTAACTCAAAAGCATCAATAGTTAAAAAATTCTGTTACTTCCTGTCTGTCAGTATTTTTGTAGTTTAGTTGTCTTTACTATTTACTGAGACAATGAGCTCAAGATAAAATAAAAAACTATCAAGGTCTTAACTTGAATCAAAAAATATCACCTGTGAGTTAATCACACTCATAGAAAGACACCATTGGCAAGAAGCTGAAGGAGGTAATTTCCAATAATAGCAATAAATTGCAACCATCAACCATAACAGCAACTCAAGACTTCGGCACTTCTGCTAAATTACCCCTCCATTACGATGCATATAGCCTGCTGTCCAGTGACTATAACACCCACATCTTATTGCACAACAATGCAAGATGGGGTGTGAAAGCTAACAGCAACAGTCAGGCGATCAAACTGCTGCTGCTGTATGAGCAATGGGTTGTGAAAAAAAGATTCCAATACTGTCCTTGTGTTTACGTCAGAGTGCAACACCCCACACCACCCACCGACAATGCTTCATGTAAGTGTGTGTGTAGGCCATTCAGGCTACAACTCAATAGGGCACAGCCATCTGAAGAAGGAGTACATTAGTCACTTTGTTCACACTCACTCTCTCACACACACTCACTCTCACACATAATCACTCTCACACAGACAGACACACACTCAGACAGACACACACACACACACACACACACACACACACACACAGTACAGCCTTACCGATCACATACCCTGCCTCACATGTTGACATGTCTGCTGACATTCTTTCGTTGTACGCATGAACCAAAACATCACAGACAAATCGAGGCCCTGAGCATTGATGTCATGTCAGTGTTAAACAAAAGTAGACATGGATTGAAATGGAGTGAGGAAGGCTTTTCTCTACTTCCGTTGTCTGTCTTTGAAAAACAATGTCCACTCTGTATCCCTCTTCTTGTCTCAACGCTTGTCAAGAGTGCTTTCTTCTCTTGTTCCTTGCCCACATGCAATTATTTCTGCTATTCTCCTTCACTCTTCCAGTATCTGTCGTATCTTCACAACTCTCTTTTCACATGGATCAACCATTCCCCTCTCTCGTCCTGTTTTTCTAATCTCTCCAACACAAAGCCATCCTCTGCTCTCCCTACTTTGCTCACCTGTCTCCCTCTCTTCTATTTCACAGCAAAAGTCTACTTCTTATTAATTCATTCTTGTCTATTATTTAAAAAACTAAAAAATCTTGTTGTGTGGATTTAGAAAGAAGTGAGCTTATCAGACCCCTCATTTCTACAACTTGCTTAAACCAAGTTGAATTGTACTGGATACAGGTATATACATCTTAATCATTTTTGTAAACGTTTCAAGAAAAATTCAACTTTAAGGGCTCAAAAATACCCAAAAGTTGATTTAACAGCTGGATATTTTTTGCAGAGTTCTTTCTTTGTTTCTTTCTCATGCCAGAGACATTGTTCAGTTATTCTGGCAAAGAACTGGAGGACAAGAGTACTTTAAGAAGTCAAATCAAATTCCCTCCCTTCTAATCCTACCTTCACATCTGCTTTGCAAAAATTTCTTTACCTTGTTTTAGTTCTCCTTTCCTCACACAATCCTTTTCCTGTTCCTTCTCTTCCCTCTTTGTTTTCTGGCCTCTTTCATCTTCCCATGCATTCCACTGTCTATTTATTTGTTTCCTACCTTCACAGCTGCTGTGTCCCTCCTCGTAACCGGCGCTGCAGCTGCACTTCCCAATGGGTACCAGCCATTCTCCCTCGGCGCTGCAATGCATCCTGGGAGGGCTGTCAGCATCAACCTCAGAGTTGTTGACGCAGGTGCCGCGCACTTCTACCAGCGTGGCAAAGGCCGCCTCAGCCACCGTGTCGGAGAACACTGCCAGGTTCTGCACAGTTGCAAGGCAGCGTTTGTAGTACACTCGCACGGCCACTAGGGCCACGCAGGCGCCGACGTCCTGGAAAGCCAGGTGGAAGCCCTTGCGGTTGAGGTGGCCAATCTCACGCACCTCTGTGTTCAGTTTCATCTTTCTTTCACCCAGGTCACCCTGCGTGAAGCTCTCATCGGCAGCAATGGTGTCAATCTTGGTGTAGCGGTCCTCTCGTGTCACACCCCCGAGGTCCCTGTCCGACTCGACGTAGAGGAGGTTGAAGGTCTCTTTGCACGTGCCCGCCACACCGGGGATGCTGTTGCAGTCGCGCAGCGTGAACTGGAGCTCCACAAAAATGCGCTGGCCCCCTCGGCGCGCCACCCAGCCTGTCTGCAGCCAGTTGTTCTGCTGCGTGGGCTCCATTACGTTGCACACCTGGTACGTCCGGATAGGCTTGTACTTCTCATCTACACCACTTATCTCCTCCCACTGGAAAGATGGAGGCAGGTGGGGAGGGGAAAAGGAAGGAGAGAGGGACAACAAAGAGAAATGGAGGTGGAGGTATAGAGAAGAGGATGAGAGGAGAGAAGGAGAACAAAAGGAACAGAGGACAGGGAAAGTACGGTTAAAACAACAGAAGAAAAAAACAGGAGTGAAGGGATAATATGAGGGAGTGAAAAGACAGAAAACAAAGTAAAGTGAGGTGGGCGGGAGACAACACAGATAATGAAAAGGAAAGTCAAAAGTCAGAGAAAGAAAGAATACAGTCAGTACAGATTAACAGTCTAATGACATAATCTGATGAATGTGTGTGTGGGTTTCGAAAAAAGCATTCACACTCAAATTCTTTATGAACGTCACAGAGAAAATGACAAACTGCACTACCTCAGTCTTTAAATCAGCCTAGGGTGGTGTTAGCTGAAAGAATGGGTCAGACCTTGTCGGCTTTTCCAGCCGGTCTCTTTTCATCGCCACCGTTAGTCAAGGGAAGGTAGTATGACTTGGGTAGAGAATTCCTCTTCCCAGCTTTATGTTTATGTCATTCCTTACTTGTGAGATTATTTTCATAATTGTTATTACACGTTTACGTAAAAAACATAGCTTTTGTGTGTCAAAAAGGTGTGGTTGGCCATGTGAAGAGTTTGTGTCTGTTAGATTTTTAACAATGCATGACTGTATGAAGATTATAGTCATATAATGGAGAGGGACTTGCTTTTGTATAAAATTAAACATAAGATTTAGCTCGCAAAACTGCCTCACCACTCAAAAAACTTCCATACAGTCACTTAGTATGCCCTATAATGAACTATTTAGTATTTTCTATTTCCTTTTTAAGAAAATTTGCAGTATAAAGCAAGTGAGAAAAACCCTTTTATCTGACACATTGGATGATGATGATTACAACTCCATGTCACCATTTGAAATATTGACATTAAGTCGGACTTGACAAAAATTAAAAGTAAACTAAACACGAAATGCGAAGCTCTCACTCTGCTGCACATACATATGCATACACACACAAAGCAGACAGTAAAAATAGATGATATGTGATAGTCATGTGATAAACGACACTGATGCCAAGGTGACTAAATCAAAGTGGATGCAATGTGTTCTCTCTGTGTGCTATTGGTGACGGCAGTTGAGCCAAACAAGAACATTAATCTGTTCAATTAAGCTTTGCATGTGATCCATCAGCCACCTCAAGCTGCCAGTGAGTCAACACAATCTACACTAAACAGTATGTGTACACTGCTGTTTATATAATAGACACCTTGGGTTTGTTGCACATTAAAAAAGGCCAACGTCCAGGTGGGAAGTGGGCGACAAACTGCTTTGGCAGCAGTAAATTCTTTAAAAAGGGCTCTGGCCTTTGTCTTGCATAACTTAGTGCTAAGGTTTTTACAAGCCAAATCGATTGATACGGAGGGGGGGCATTCATCTGTGGCAGCATATCTGTGTCTGGGTTTGGGCACTGCAGTATCCAAACCTGCATAAGAAACATTGATTAATGATAATGATGAGCTGTGGACTGTGAGAGAAGAAAACGCTTGAGAAAGGGAAAGGAATGATGAGTAGGAGAAGTAGAAACAGCATGAACAGAACAGGAGGATGAATAGGGGTGGTCTGGGCCAGATGTTAAGCAAGCAGCTGTGTTGTGGAGCCGAGCGAGTGAACAAGCACGTGTGCAAACAAATAAAGAAAAATACAGACGATAATGAAAATGCAAGTAAGCGCACTTACTCCATTGGGGGGATAGGATGTCCATCCCAGCTCTGCCTGAGTCTCTTTAGAATTCAGCAGCACCACTGCAGGAAATAAAGAGGAAAAAACAAACAGAGAAGCACTTTAGGTCAATTTAGAAAGGATTATAGAGCCTGTTTGTATTTATTTTATCTTGTCAGTGTAAATAGGTTTGTCAATAGTGTGCCATGAGTGCATGTCAACAAAGCATGTTAAAGACTAACTCTAATAAAGAAAGAGTGGTCTTCAGTTTACAAGTCTAACAATGTAAGTGCAACATGACATGTAACATTTGGAATAATGAAAGTAAGCCATTAACACAGAGGCAGGCCTGTCAAAATCTGGTGAAGGTGAACGTATCCTTTGATAAGTGCATTAATGCCATCTGCTGAGGACTTAAGCAGGACAAAGAGCTTTCCATCATCCTCTGGCTTCAGCAGTAAAAAAATACCAGACGCCGCAAACAAAACACGACAGAGCACCACAGAGCTTTCAGAACAAGCCAAGAGACACCGAGTTCCCTCGGTTAGCTTTCAATGGTGGCTCTGTGGTCTACAGTTTGTGTTTTCCTTTCAGCACCATGGACAGGGAGCAAGCGCAAGCTTTGAGTGTGTTTTTAGCACCACGGGCAGCTACACAAAAAAATACAGGGGCATGAAGCTCTGAGAAAGCGCTGTGCAATGCTACTTTAGTTGCCTAAATAAAAGACACAGCCCGGAGAAGTGTCCTAAAAGGACATAAGGAGATGAGTTGACCTAAACATTTTTCCATGCTCAAGTATTTATTGTTTCTATTAGAAGTGATCTTACCACAATATCAATGGTAGAACACAACTACACTTACTCTATTACTGACTTTAAGTAATAAAGTAAGTAAGTAACAAATTTGAGGTACTTTACTTGAGTTTTTTCTGTGTTATGTTACTTATACTTCACTATGTTTTCAGAAACAAAACTTTGAGTATCTTTATTTTTGATAATTAAGTACATCTTGTTCATTGTTTCATCTATACTTTAACTTACATTATATACAATACATAATCCAAGGCTGCGACTAATGTTTAATGATTAATTAATTTAAATTGAGTTGATTGTTCATTTCATAATTTAGTCTATAACTAAAAGTCAGTATATATAAGTCAGAACTTTGTTTTTTAAATTCCAATAACAATCTTTTGTCCAACTTGTAGCCCAAAACACCAAAACATTCTTGAAATAGAAGTAGAGCAGAAACAATTAATTGGATGGTCGGCCAAACTGTTAATCTGCAACTATTCACATTTTTTGTTTTTTGTGAGGGTGTTATACTTTATGTACCTTGCAGTATGGCTGTAAACTGAAAAGGTTTGTTTTAAAATGTTGGTCAGATAAGTACATTTTTAATGACAATTTTTCATAATTTTTCATTTCATATATAAAGAGTATGACGTGATTATTCAAGAGAATATTCATCAGATTAATCACTTATAAAACTAGTCTTCAGTTGCAGTTATGTTGTAGTACTACTACTTTCAATTGAGTACAAGATCTGAATATGTCCATCACTGAAAAAATATACGTAGTTACAGTGAGGCATCGCCAAGTACTTCCTGTTCAAAAGTTGGTATAGCAATCAAAGAGCCACAGTTCACTAGTCAAATTCATGTCTTGGAGCAGTCTGGAGTAAGATTGGCCATTTCAAACTCAGAAGTATGCGGCAGGGGTACATGAAAGCCATCATCAGCACATTTATCTTAATCTATAATGTAATATCAACATCTGTAGCAACATATGGTGAGCTGCATTACCGCCTCATTTTTAAAGGATTTTGCTGATAATAAAGTTACCCATGCTTTAAGCTTGTCGGCTTAAAAAGACACTCTCCTGTAACACACACACACACACACACACACACACACACACAGATACACACACACACACACACACACACACACACACACACACACACAAACACACACAGACACACACACAGAGACACAAAGACATACACAAACACACACACACACACAAACACAGTATTCCAAACACCTACAGCCCTGAGGTAATAAGAGTCTGACACCTAGACAAAACCATTTTTTTCAGCACTGCAAAGACTGTTTTCTTTCATCCTAAAAAAAAAACGCTACCTTCACTCTTGTATTTCAGTGTGTTACTTTGTTTTAACTTTAGTTTTCTATATCAAGTTTTAACCATTTTAGGAGCCTTGAAAGGGCTCTCAAAAATAAACCTGTGTTACACAGTCTAGAGTGGGCAGTAGACTGCTTGACAAGTAACCAGTTCTTCTCATCTTAAGCATTGCTTGAATTCTTAAAAAAAAAAAAAAAAACTTTGATCCGATACCCATTGCTGCATAACAAATATTTGGCCATATCGACTTTACAGTAAAAACCAAGCACATGGACCAGCTGGTGGGCAAAGAGTAGAAACCTTCGCAGTCTGACTCAGCCTGTGGGCTAAGATGTGGCGGCTAAGACCTGTAATGTTGCTGACTCACGCTCTGACAAGGAGGCTAGGGACTTTGACACGAGATGTGCTCATGTACCAAAAGGGAAGTACAATCTTTAATGTTTTCCAGTTGCAAGGAGAAGCAAGTGTCAAAACAAACCTGTCAATACATTGGCTGAACTTTTTAAAAATAACCTGCATATTACTTGCAGAAAAAACAATCATATATATATATCATCTCAGAATATTTTATCAGATGTGTTATTCTTTTATTTTTGTTTTATCCCAAGGCCATGACTCCATCCGCTTAGGGAAAGAATTATTAATACAAGGTTACATAAACGCAATTCTCCTTTTTTTTAAAAGAAAAAAGGAGATTTGCTCTTTAGTGTCGCCCTTAAGAGTTCAATGAGAATGACTAGATTTGGAGGGGGTGGGTTTTTGGCTAGCGTGCAGGAAAAGTCTCGCTGGACCATGATAGATCCTTTACTAAACACTTAACTTTATTTTATTTTTCTGGGGGGCTAACACTGCCGGGTGCCCAAAGCATGGGTTCTGTGGTTAGCTGATAACATAGAGGCATTTGGAGAAGATTAGAGTGGGAGAAGCCAAGGATGGTGGAGAGACACAGAGAAAAGGCTGAGGTGGGAGCTGAAGAGAGCCGACGAGTAAATAATCAGTGGAAGAGGGTGAAGAGAAGCAAAAAAGAGAGCCAATTTGAAAGAAAGACAAAAAAACTCAAGTCGGCAAGAGAGAAAGAGGCCCATAAAATACAAATAAATGAACACTGCGGGCAACACACAGTGGGATCCGTGTGCCTTAGTGAGCAGTCAGTCAGAGAGATACTCAGAGGACAAAGTTGGCACTATGATCACACACTGAACACATAAGTCCTGTAATCACAGCCTAGTTAGACAGACTAATGGGCCTTTGGGGGCAGGAAGGAGAGAGAAATACAGAGAGACAGATAAGAGAAAGAGTGACAAAGAGACAAAAAAGTTAAGAAGGAAAACCAAAGCAGGCGAAGCAAGGGTCACTAAAAAAGGGGAAAAAGTTAGAGTAAGAAACACGTGACAAAGAAACAAAAGCTCTCTGCCCATGGCTCCAAGAGCCGTGACAAATTAGCTACTAAACACCAAATTTCAAAAGGTTGTTACATAAATAATTGCCCATCATTATAGGGACAATGTGGATCTGTGAGCTAATTCTGGGTTTTTTGTCTGTTTGGCCTCAGCCCCATGTACACATTAGGACACACAAGACAAGGCTGACTTTTATCACTAATAGATAAAACACAGTCCCAGCCAGACGACAGATTACATATAAACAGAAAAGCAGTCTAGTCTAATTTCACTTTACATGGGGAGCTTATGTAGAGAGAGCCTTTATTACTTCAAGAAAAAAAAAAAACTTGCTTGTGTTTTGATGTAAAAATGAGAAGACAGTATCAAAGAGCTTTTATCAGAACGTCTGAAAGAGTAGACTAAAAAAACATTCTGAAAAAGAATAAATTAATACGACATGGCACAAAAACCGCCGCCCATAATGGAGCAAAGGCTTTCTTGATACCTATCTTGAAAGTCATAACTGTAGCAAACTTAGTCTAGTTTTTGCCATGTATTAAATGACTTGTCCAACCTAGGTAAGACGTATCCTACAGCCCTCGGGTCAAGTTTTTCAAGTATTTAAGGGGTTTTAAGAGCTACCAATGTTAAGGCTTCTCATTCTTTCTGTCAAAACTAAGTGTGTGTGCGCAACTCTTTAAATACGTTAACAAATGAAATGAGTAAAGGCAGACTCCCAAGGACAAATATTTCTCTACTCAGATATTCTCTATCTGAATAGAGAAAAAAAAGTGCAGAGAGAACATGATCAACATAAATGATAAACAAAAGATATGTATAAATAGTGTACGACATTCTGTCAAACACAAAACAATCTTTCTCTGTTGAAACACAGCTGATGACTATAAAATGTGGCGCATAAGTATATTCTTACAAATGCAGATGGTTTAAATCCCTCCCAGTGAGAGAGCCTCATTTTATAATTTGCCTCGGTAGTGTTCCATAGCTTAATGGCAGGATTAACTCGGGCATTTGTTGTCCTCACAGCGATCTGCGGGCAACTCATCAGCCAGCCTACACCAAGGTAGACCACGGGGCTCAGGAAGCCCAACCTTTCCAAAGAGAGAGCACCCAGACAGGGATAAACACAAGCCAGTGATGCTCCTCTGGGACAACTATTGTCCAGTCATTATTCTTCTTATACAACAGGAGAGTGGAGGAGAAACTGTGACTTCAAATGGCATGAAGAAAACATTATTATAACAACTTTAATAAGAAAAGTAGGCTAGTATCTAGTAGCTACAAAATAAGTCAACTGTCTTGAGAGACAGATGGTGAACAGAAATTTAGCTAGGTATCCAATCGCTAAACAATATGGATTGAGAACCATTTTAAAGACTAGTTAGCAAATGTAAAATGAAAGGTAGACAGGTACGTACACCTGAGTATTAGCAGGGGTTAGTTTGTTGATCTCCAAGGAGAGACTGGTTCTTCACTTTCCCACTGAACTGAAATATTGAAGCAGAAGCACCCTTCAGGCTGGTTGGGATTTACACTCTTGGTAGAGGACACTGGAGCAGGCTAGGAACATGGGACTTGGAGGGCCTGAATCTCAGCACTTTATATGAAAAATGATCTTCCTGTTTGCTACACCACCCTGCTGCTCAAAGACGTGGGAGGGAAGATAATATATAGTTCAACAGAAGCAATACAGTAATGCTTCTGTAGGACCGATAAAAAAGGATAAATGGATGGGGATATAAAGTGTCGCATAAAAAAACAAAAACAGGCACATAAAAGACAAATGCTGTGTATAAGCGGACACACACACAAATCAGGAACACAAACACACCGGCACACACACTACCTTCTGAGACAAAGGGTATCAGCAAACTCTTTGTCCCTCTAACACACAGACAGACTCTCACACACACAGACCATAATCGCAGTTCTAACAGCAGAGCACATTAACTTCAAACAGGGCTCTCCTTTTAACAGAGTCATTAAACTTTCATACTGTGACATACTGTAGTGAGACTGGACTGTCCGCTCTCTAAAGCCCAAGATGCAATTACCTACATGATGCATGACAATGAGGCAAACACCTAAATGCTATCATGTTTCTCTTATCTTTACAATGTGCGTGATCTTTCTGTTTTATTAATTGTAAGTCTATAAAAAAGTAGTAAAAAGTGCCCATCATAAGTTCCCACAGCTGATTGGAATGTAATTAAATTGCTTGTTTTGCCCAACCAACAGTCAAAGCCCCCAAAAATATAAAATTTATAATTTAAGTGATAAGAAACCAATCTTGACATTTAAGTAATTGGAACCATGCATGCAGAACTGTTTTTTCAGTAAATACAGCCTTGTAATGTACATGTTTTTCGATATTTTGGATTTTAGACTATTTGAAGCAAATAAATGTGCCATTCTTGTCTGTGTCATTACTTTGGAATACCCAGTTATGTTTGCTCTGAAAAATGTGTAATAAAACATAGTAAAAGTAATAATTGCATTAAAAAGGAATATAATGAAATATGACCCAACGTGCATGTAAGCTCTTGTTTAGCAAGCCAGCGTTGTGGGCTGTAATAGAGGGACTAATGCTGGGTTTTCAGTTTTGTGTGTAAGAATGTCTATTCTGTAGGTTGATGATAAAGCTGCTAATCCTCTCAAAGCTTTATATGGCATGGTAAAATCCTGAAATCCATGCTTGCTTGCAGTAGAAGCCGGTGTACAGATAGGAAAACCGGCGTTTTATGGTCATAATTCTTCTTTTTTACTAACAAAATGAACACTTTCTTTGGCTTGCTTTTTGGGCAGACGAGGAAAAAGGTAGGCTGCAATAACTGAGAAGTGCAGCAAAGCAGTCAAGGTTTCAGCAATGACAGTATGGAATGAATTTCTACAAAAAAGATGCAAAGAAACTTTACCTATCAAGGCAAAATCTCAATGGAAGCAAACACAACAGGTGCTGTTCAGAAGTCCCTCTTGCTGTTATTCTAGTGCCTTGATGACAGCAACAACCTTTATGAATTCAACCCTCGAGCCAAGATACAGTACATAACATGGTACATAATGTCCATGGCGCTCTCATGTCCCTCTCTGTCCCCAGCATATCATTTCTCATTCTAATCACTTTCCGACCTTCTTTCCTCATCTCCTCCCCCTGTAATTCTAAGCTTTTCCTCCCCGTTTCCCCTTCTCTCTACCTCACTTGCAGTGCCAGTCTTGAATCTGAATGACCACCTGTTAAGGCAAATCGCTTCCAGGGGGAATAAAGCGAGCGTGTGTATGCATGTTTGTGTGCGCTTGAGGGATTGAAAGAAAAGAGTCATTGAGTTAGTCAGAGAGACTGCAAAAGCAAAGAGTGTGTTTGAGAAAAAAAAAAATAGTAGGAGGAAAAAGCTAAATTCTGGCAAGAAGTGAGGACTGACTGTAAATAGAAAACTAAAATGAGAACGGCAGGTTTAGTCAGGCACCTGAGGAAGAAAAAGATGCTATTAAAGTTATACCTGCTGCTACTGAATAAATACACACCTGCGGGGTGTTTGTATTGCAATAAGTTTCCAAGGAGTAAATATTCCATCCTTTGTATTTCCCAGACGACACAGGAATAAGGAATGAGAGTGATAGAGAAATTGGGAACCTAACGGAAAACAGAACAAAAGCAAGAGACAGAGCAAAAGACACAGAGAGAAGCATAGAGACACCAGAGGCCTAAGGAACTTATTTTCATTTGTAGGGTCTTGTAAAAGGTTGTAATTGGTTGTCTGGATTGATAAAGTGGGAGCGCTGAGAGCACTGTCAGGTCTTATTGTTACGACAGAGTGGCTGCAAGGTGCAGGCCTGAGAACAGTGCTTTACTGGTAACTAGACTGGAAGTCAACTTCTGCACAGAAGAGCAAGGAAACATACAGCAAAGACTGAGGAAAAGATTAAGAAAGATTTAGAAAGAGATGGGGTGATATACTGTATGTATTGTTAGATTTTTTTCTGAAACAACTGCACTTATTAAAGAATGTCTCAGGTTACATTTAGGACAGAAATACCCTATTCTCTTCTGTATCTGTTGGCTCAGGTTCAGAAAATCCAATTTAGCAAAGGGATGAGCCATTTAAAGGGACGAGTGGACCACGCAAATAGAACCTATTTAAAGGATGGAAAGAATGGTAAGTGAAGGGACAAACGCAGATACCAGCTCAGGAACAGTCACAGCACTAAAAGCAAAGTGCTGAAAATAAAACCAGGCAAACATGCTGGTAAAAGCAGATAAAAATAAAAAAAGAGAAGAGATGGACTGGAGTGAGAGGAAAAAAAAAGATGATGAAAGTACTACTTAAATATAGACACAATGTATCCACCATACTGGAATGACTCAGCTCACAGTTTTTCGGTCATGGCCTTGCTGCCAATAGAGTCTGCCGGGCTGGGTGCCAAAACAAATACATTGGTGACAGTAATGGGCCAAATCATATACATGAAATATAGGAACTGACAGTTGATTCATACTGTTGCCTCTTTATCATGTAAAGCATTAGACATGACACAAATAATTTACTTCTAAAAAGAACAATTTGTGTGACATCAGTAGTTTTAATAGAGGCAGCAATGTGGAGCTCCAAAGGGGCTTTATTCACTGATAGCTGGTTCCTGAACGATATCCTTGCATAAAACAACTCGCCTGCAGCGCTCTACTAAAACTAAAAAAGAGACATCCTTGTAGTATATGTTCATTTTCAAGGCTTTGTACAGGGAATACATCTGCCATCTCTTCCGATGAATGCGTGATCGTCTTTCCCTTCTACAAGACAAGACTGGGAATAGCAATGATTTGTCAAAAAGTGCAACCTTGCTGCCTTAGAAGTAAATTACTGTAGGCAGAGAGAATATCCCCCGGCAGAGAAGGAAAGAGGGCTATGTTTGTTTGCTTGGTTAGTGTAGAAAGATGTAAATTTCTTCTGCTTCAAAGTTGTTTCATATCCGACACACAAAGATACAGATATATCTAACATATCACCCCATCCCCATGTGACAAGCATGCATTTCTTGGTAGTGTTGCTGAGTCTTCTAGTCTATATCCACAATGTTCTACTTTCGGGATTGCCCCGTTGCCGGAACGGAAATTCCGTCGGATTTCACTCATTTAGGCCGGATATCCGTGACTCTGAGCTTTCTTTGTGTTGACATTTTAAACTCTGGTCAATTTCTGAGGACTATGGTTAACTGCTCCTCAGACCTCTGCAGGGTAAATCCAGACAGCTAGCTAGACTATCTGTCCAACCTGAGTTTTCTGTTGCACAACTAAAACAACTTTTGAACGTACACATGTTCCACCAAAACAAGTTCCTTCCCGACGCTTTTTTTGCAGCGGTGCGAGACTAACAATCACCCAGTGGGTGACAATCCTTGGGTGACAATGTTATTTGTGCCTCTACAGTCCCTTAAAATTATTAGACTAGATTGTGAATAGCAAAGATTTGTCAAAAAAATGCAACCTTGCTGCCTTTAAAGCAAAATCAAAAGCATCGTAGTGACAATGTTTTCATTCCACTATAGGACAAGGCCAATAAGAGGGCTTTTGAAAAACAATAGACCTTTTACATTACATGTCATTTAGCTGACGCTTTTATCCAAAGCGACTTACAATTGCTATATATCAGAGGCCGCACAGAGAGAAGAAATAGGGGTTAAGTGTATTGTTCAGGGACACATTGGTTGATTTGTCGCAGTGAGAATGGAATCTGGATCTCCCATACCAAAGGCATGTGTCATATCCACTGCGCTATTAACACCACCTTGAGATGCACTTGTTAAATAGTTTTAATAAAATAAGTTTGAAAATTAAATAAGTTTTGTCCCCAAATAACACCTATTTAACACTTTAAAAGAAGTAACAATTTCCAATGTGTTTTTATTAAGTAACAAGTATGATTATGATTTCCTCTGGCTCTTATGCAACCAGATATCCATGTGTTATGGTGTACATGCCCTATTTAAGGACGTTAAGAAAATCTGCAGTGAGTATGCATATATGTGGTGCTCAGTGAGCCAGCTTTAAATGTGCATGCATAATACAAGTGCTCAAAGAGTCGATGGCTACACACTTTGGGAGGATGAGAGCATATAGGCTGCATCTTTTCATTACAGATGAAAACTAGTTGAATTAACTCAAGTGGGGTATGAAGGTGTAAACAGATGGATGGCTAGAGAATGAATGAAGTGTTAGATCACTTTGCACAACAAATAAAGAATGTTGCTTTATAACAGTCCGTACCAAATTAAAAATATTACTTTTGATATTGATATAACTCTCAAAAGATTCTAAAAACTCTAGACTGAAAATGTCCATAAAAGCAGATTTAACAGAGGGAAGCAAATCTTCCCTCTTGCAATGAAACACAAACACACACACACACACACAAATATATACTCTATTGTAACTATATTCTCTTGTCAAAGTGACAAGCTCCAAACTTTTTAAGTGTATAAGACTTAGTTATGCATGGTTTGCATAAGACAAGTTTCAAATGTCCTAAACAAAATGGCATGCGTGGCATTCTGCTCACAAAAACACGCACACCCTTATGGTGGGTGTTAAATGCACTTCTACAGGTTAGTACAAGCCAAATATGTGCATGCATTATATAATTGAACTTGCATCAGCATATGTTATGTCATGCATGATTGGGCTTAAAACTTTGAATGCCAGCATTTATCAGATATATGTTCACAACTGTACGCCTGTGTGTTTAAATTCCCATACATACAAAGCCCTGCTTTGAATTATGGGAAGGCCTTACTTGCAAGCTTTTCAGAGGACTGTTAAATAATGGAAGTGTGTATCTTTGCACTGTGCCACTACTTCCTCCAACTTCTGCTTTAGACTCTCCTCAGTCCAGCCAGCCAGGCAACCGGCAGACTGCATTATTTAACTAGACACTCATTCAGGCCACTACCTCGAATACAGCCTGCCAGGGCCTTATAGTTTGATGTCAGTGCGACAGAGAGAACACATGGTAAGACAGGGAGGGTAAAAAGAGAGGATCATGGTGTGCAAGACGTGAATCAAATGTTTTTGTTTTTCTTCTTCTCCTTTTAACACCTCATCCGTTGTGTCATCTCCCTCTATGCAACCCTTACTAGAAGTGCAGAACTCTTCATCCCCTTTCTCCTTCCTTTCTCTGATTACATCCATTTTCCACTCACCTGCCTTCACCTTTTTCCTTCTTTCTGCCCTCCCTTTTCTGCTATTCACCCTCCCTTGCTCCCTGCATCCTTCCCTCCATCCCTGTCTCTTATTCATAACGGACCGAAGAAAGGGGAGGGCAGAGCAGAGCAGTTACATAAGTCCAGAAGGTTTTGTGCTGACTTTGTTTTCCCTCTGGTTCAATTTGAGAACCACTTTAGATTAAATTAGGTCGTCTTCTTCCACATTCACCTCTCCTCATCTCTTTTATTCTCCCTCCCCATACACGCCCCCTCTGTCTTATATTCACTGACCGGTGAAAGAAGGAGAAGCACCTGCAGCCGTGCTTATGTGCACAGAGCAAACTGTAGGGGTCAAAATGCATATACAACCATATCCACAACAGCCTGTGCCCCCTAACTAATTTGATGCACATCTCTAACATATCTTATAGTGTTCCTCCAAGTTCATTTTTCTCCTGACTACAGGCTGCACTCACCTTGGGTTCAAAGTGAACTAAAGAAATAAATGAACACACACACACGACACAGACTGTGTTACAGAGACATAACAGCGTTCATTTTCTCCGTCCTATCTTTCCATAGTGCACTGCATAGCAAACACCACAACGAGCAGAAGTAAACAAAACACCTCATCTAGTCACTGAAAAAACACATGCATATCAACAACATTGCTTTACAGAAAATTAAGCTTTAAAAGCAGCTTCATAGAGAGATTATGCCTCTGTATGAAACCATGGGCGAAGCAGCAAGCCCCCCCCAAACTATTTCTGCAGTGGCACAGGACCATTGCTTACAAAGCACTTCTATTGCGATCAGAACCTTCAATTTCAGAAAGCCCTGACTGTGTTATTCAGGACATATAAATGTATCCCAAAATGGCAAGAGGTGGTGCAATATGCTTGCCACATTCAACTCAGGACTTAGGAAATATATATCACTTTTACCAACCTAACAAACAGCAACAACATCAACAGGTCTCAGACGCAGCTACTGTAGCCTGTTGTTCATCTTTAATTGATGATGACTGCTGCCCCCCCACTGGAAATGGAAATGCTAGATGTGCCTCCAGCAGGAACTTTATTCTACATCAGAAGTCACCAGAGACCACTGGCAGGCTGGTAAAAATGTAACATAGTGACTGGAAATTATTGGGTAAAAGTTTGAAGAAAGCCCGATTATATAAGGAGGGTTTCCCCCAGGGTGTTGGTTAGCGGTGGTGTCAATTGTTGCTCTAGACCAAGACCAAGCCAGACCAAGCCAAAGCAAGCCAAGCTCAATAGATTCAAGATTGAGCATTGATCTGTGGAGTCTGCTCTGTATTTTCTCTGCACAATAGACGTGACCAACGGGCCAAGTTCAAATGACTCTGTACGCAATTGGATAGTAGATAGTGGCTTCTCTTACAAAAACCTTTGCCAAAGTGCCTTCTACTAAATATAGGTAGAGAGAACATCCACTACCAGAAAAGGAAAGAGGGCTATGCTTGCTTGGTTACTTTAAATACATTTTAAATGTTCCTAAACATTTATTCTGGTCAAGGTATCAGTCTTTCCGCAAGCAACAGCAAGCAGTTATGTGGAAAGGTGTAGATTTCTTCTGCTTGCAAACTTGTTTCATATCTGACACACCAAAATAGAGCTATATCTAACAAATCACCCCATCCCCCTACCTTGCTCAACTCGATCTTCTTGGGTGTTATATTTTGTACCTCAACACCCCCTTCAATCTCAAGCGTTTCCCTGGAGGTAAAACCATAGGTTATAGGTAAAAGCATATTTGCATCTATATATGTATATACATATAAAGCACACACACATACACAGTACACACTTTGTATCATTACCTTGTCTCCAGGCTTCTGTCTTACCCTTACTCTCCCCTCCCTCCATGAACAGTAATGTAAAAAACCTTTGCTTCTATATGAGCAGGCTGCTGGGCGGCCTTCCATCCTCTAATAGTCTCACATCAACTCATTTCAAATACCCTCTGTCTTATGGCCATGACAGCAGTATAATGTTTTCAAAATGCGGGAGTTAAAGTAGGTTAATACATATGCATTAGCCATCTGGTGAGTAGGACAGTCAGAGTGGATTATTTCACATTTAAGAATGAGATAACCTTACTTTAAGCCTACTTAATGTTATGCTTAAACCTCTTTTTAGGATGTGTGCTCCACTGATGCAATGTTTTAGAATACATTAAAAAAACGTAAATGCACTATAAAGAAATCCCCAGATTCTGTGACAATACATTTTAGAATGACTCTCTGATTGCTTTACAAAATGAAAAAGATCTATTAAAAAAAACGAGCACACGCACAACCAAAGTTAACTGAATGGCTAGAGACACCAAGGATAAAAAGAGAATGATGTTTTTTTGTAATTTGGGTGAACTAATCCTTTAAGCTTTATAACAGTACTAAATTATCCTTAATAAATCCTTAATATATTACAATATCAGTCAACATATTGACATGTCACCACGTCCAGCTTGTTCCTTACTGAAGGCTTTGAGCAGAGCTTTCTAGCTCTTGAGGCATATTAGCCACTTCTGTGTAATTCAGTGACAAAATCCACAAAATAAAGTCAGCACTCTGCCAGCTTCAGGCATCTTACAGTGCTTTCCTTTGTCATCACCTTCTGTCTTGTTTTATACCAGAAGCCACCCCATGTGTCTCATAGCTGCCCTCAGGCAGACACTCCTCACCCTACCCGTCCTCTTTAATTCTCTCTTTGTGTCTCTCCTTGTCCTGTTCCCCTCTCATCCTCCGCTTTACCTTGAGCGACATCACCACCTGACTACACCCACTATCTATTCATCTTTACTCTCTCTTCCTACCATCAGAGTTGTGTCAGCACCGTGTCTTTGGACTCGTGCAGCCTCTGCGCGGCTCCCCGCAGGCCCAGCACCCATTATACCCTGCATCGATCTTTGCTACATCAATGAGTGATAACAGCAACAGAAGCAGAAGAGATAGAGGGAAAGAAGAATGTGTAGACGGACAGACAGATGAATGCGGTAAATGGAGGGAGAAGGAGGGACTGGAGATGAAATGAGATGACTGATAAATTAAGCGAGGCGGATAGAGTGAAGAGTAGGAAAAATAGTAGGAAAATACGGGAGAGGTAAAGAGTGGAGGGACAAGATGATGGAAAGAAGGATGGAGGGCATTGTGGGACCATTTGTCAATAGCCAGCAGTGCGACCTTGGAGATCGATGGGACCGACAGCCAATTAGTCAATAGGCTCCATACCTAGCTCTGCTACGCAGGGACAGAGAGGAGAGAGAGGAAGAAGGAAAAGAAAGCTTGGTCATAGCAGTCAATAGGCCAGAAAAACAGACCGCCTGTCTGCTCTGACACAAGTCCAGTATAAATGACACTAAAACACAGTGGCGGAGGAGTGAAGGGCAATAATGATAGAAAGAGAACAAATGAACAGATGAGGGGTGCAATAACATGGAATAATTACAAAAGATAAGATTCAGTGTTATTTTAGTGTTTTTTTTCTTGGAAGATTAAAGTCTTCCCAAGAAAAATGACGGCACCATGTCTTTTCAGCAATGTTTAAAAACAACTGTTGTTTATGTTTAAGCCTTGTGGCAGCTGTAGGAATTATCGATCTTGTCCATCAGGAGCAGGGGATGAAACAGTGTGACATCGTCACATTTGTAGAGGGAGGAGGTTGGGGAGGATAGCTGAATTACCAACATCAGACTTTGATATGGGGGAACAATGTTCTGGCTTGTCTTCAATCTACCCAAGTTCTCCCACACTACAGCACTACTCTGCACCCTGCAATGGCTACCGGTGGTTCCAACCATGCTGCAAATGGCTCAGACCCATCCTACATCCAGGACATGTTCAGACCGTACACCACAGCCCATCCACTACGCTCTGCTACTTTCTGAATTGTGCAGCTGTCTAAATGACTCTGACATGACGTCTGTACGTGCCAACCAAACAATCATGAGGATTGCGTAGATTACAAGACCAAAAGAAACTAAAGAAAAGTGATTCATACAAAGAGAGTTCTCTAAGTGTGCTTTGTGCCAGAACTGGTTTTACCCTAAAGTTTCTATAGTGGAATAGGCGATTGAGCTCACTGCAGACAACCCTTTAATGATCTGGTTGTGCAGCTGGTGATATTAGATTCATATCAGATGGAAGCTCATCAGCAAAATCAAGCTGGTTGCTTCACAAGAGACTTGCTGCAGTCACTCTGATGCAAAGACACAAGAAGAAAAAGAAAAAGAATCCAGAGACCAACACAGAGCTGAAAAGAAAGTGCTAGAATTTGTAGGAATGTAGAAGTTCCATTCCATTCTTGATAACCACACAAATGCACACACATACACACACCAAGGACGACTCCTTGGGAAGTCATGGTTATTAATTATCAAGCCAAGGCAATAAATAAATAATGCAGAGTGGAGCAGCGGCAGTACACTGTGAGTGGTTAGAATGCCAGATTGTGCCAAACCACAGCAGCAGCAGCAGTAGTAGGTCAGTAATTAATGAAATCAAAGAGCTGCTCTAATGAGAGACAAAGAGCACTTCCCTTACTGATGACTCCCCCCCCGGGTAAACAAGAGCCCAATAGGACCGAATACAAAAACATGCAATCAGTGCACACTGATAGTTTGGTCTTAAAAAATGTGCACACACACATACACTCAAACAGATAAGTGAACCCACCCTGTAAACAGTTATGTTGAAAACACACAGGGTCAGAGTGAACACAGTTTAGTCACACACACACACACACACACACACACGCACACACACACACATTAACTAAAATCTTTCCAGTCCTGCGAGAGGGCACAGCCAGCTTATGCTCCTCATTTGTACCACTGGCTGCCACAACACCGTCTTTCACAACCTCCTCCTCCTCACCCTTCCACCAGTTATTATCCCATTTCATTTTTCCACAGCCAATTGTTTATTTGCTTATCGCTACACAGATAATGGAACAGAATTAATCTGCTAATTCCTCATTTTTGAACGGACCATTTCTACTGTTTATGTAAATGAGTAGAAAAGCAAGACTGGTTCTCCAGCGCAGTCTGGCTGGCTGGCTGACTGGAGGATTTAATTATCAGAGCTAATTACTTGTTTTCCTCTAACTGTTAACCACAGGGCCGCCACCGCCGCTGCTACTACACTACCCTGGGTGCTAATGCCTGAGGCAGCCACTGGTTTTACTGGATGGTCCGGGTGATGAGAGAACACCATAGGAAACAAGGATGTCTTTTCTCAGCTTGTCATTTTAAATTATCAGTTTGTCGTCTAAGTAAGGGTTTGTGACTTTGCTGTGAGAGCAGGTATTAATTTGTGTCTAGCCACAACAAAACTGTCTGCAGTTAAAAATGTGTATGACATTTACTTTGTGTGTCACTTCCTGTTGATTATTGAATTGAACATTGGAACCAAATGCTACTCCTTTTAAATTTGGATTAAAAAAAATGTACAAACCCATAGGTACATCCTGTTCACATCCACTTCAACAAATCACAGTAGAAACGTGTGACACACACACACACACACACACACACACACACACGTAATTCAGGGGACAGCTGTGTGTCTTTTTGACTGTTTTCGTACGCATGTGTTCATTTACAAATGCCTGGAGGTGTGTGTGGTGATCAAGCCAATACCATATCCTCAGGACAGACATGAAGTGAGCAAGAAATGCAACATGTTGAGTGATAAAATCTACAGATGGGGTTAGGTAATTATATTTCATCAATATGACAACTGAGCTCTCACTAATCATGTCATTAATACACACAAACACACATACAAATTATCTCAATAACAGCAGTTTCATAATAAGCCCTGATTAATGGGGCAGAGATTAAAATATCGCAAGGTTGGGGCTTTTCCTAAACTCTGTCATCTACAGTGTAAGGGGATATTCAAAAGGAATAGTGTTATTACAGAAACACACAGCCAATATGTGCAGGTTTATTTAATGCTTAATGTCTTTGTTTTTTTACTGGTCAACCTTTTCATTGCCTGAAGCAGATTTTTCAAATTTATTTTACATGTACTTACACAAAAAGTAACAGGTATTGGAGCTGGCTTCCCAGCCTTTTAACAGCTAATTGACCTGTGTATTTATCTTAAAAATCACAATGCAATGAGGAACACGTTTCACTAAGTGGGCGATGTGAATAAAAATGAGCCTGACCATGATTGTTCCTAAATCTCAATTAAATAACCATGACAACAAAGCTCCACCTAAGTATTGTTTTCAACCCAAATCATGGTCTTTCCGACAAAGTCATTTTAGTGCCCAAACCTGAAAACTTTGGGTTGTTACAGCACCAATATATTTTAATTACACACGCACACGCACACACACACACACACACACACACACACACACACACACACACACACACACGTTGACTTACTGATCCCTGAGGGTTAAAGGTCATCTGTCCTCCCTGAGATCTTGTATCAAACAATCACAACGGTCAGCGCAGAGCTCCATGGAGGTCTTGGCCTATCGAGTCAGAGGTTGTCTCGACATGGACGAGCGGTACAGGAACCAATCAGAGTGGCTTGTAGGGGGGTTTGATCTAATGTATGTACAGCTCATTTTACAACCAGAAAGCCTTCAGGCATTTATAAGCTTCACGTGCAAATCATGGATTGACATTTGGCATTTCATCATGAGGTGCTCATAGCACCCTAAACAGATGGATGTAATGGGTCTTGATACAGTGAGAAAACCTCAGGCACAGTCAGATGCTCATGTATGAGATTTCAAAGAAAAACAGATGAGGACAACAATCCAGAATGCCAAAAGGTTTAAACTCACTCACAGTATCACAAACAAGCCTTACTCTGTTGTACTGTGTCTATTCTATTTTTTCAAATGTGGACAGAGTTTGAAATCCGATTACTCCGATATGTATTTTCTATCACACTGCTATACAATTACCTATGTGAGCACACTTTTACAGCACACTCCTGCACACACCATTTACTGCACACTCTGAAATGGGTGCGCAGTAAATGTCACTATTGGGTTAAACTAGCACGGCTCTGGACTTCAGGGAGCAGTTAGTTGTGTGAAGGAGGTCCTTCATCTGCCACAGACAGCTTATGGCCATGTTATAGTCGGCTGGAGCGGAAAGAACGGAGGGAGGGCGGGAGAAATCAAAGGGGGGGGGGTGACTAGGGGCGTTGTGGAGTGGGGGGCAGAGCAATGGGATGACAGAGGGTTGAGATGATGGGGGCAGAGAGGGGTCATGATTCCATGACTGTTGGAGCCCTTCAGAGGCGAGCAGTGCGGCACATGGCACCGCTAATGAAATCTGTGCATTCACTCCACTGCAATGAGAAATGGGTGTGGCAGGATGAGGGAGAGAGGTGGAGAGAGTAATGTCGGGGGGGGGGGAGAAGGTTTTTGGTAAAAAAAAAAGACTAAGGCGATTAAAAAAAATTGAAGGTGAGAGACAGCACCAGAATGAGTGACAGTGGAAAAAAGGGGAGAAGACAATGAGAAAAAGAGAGAGGGATGCTCATCTCCATCCTCCCTGATAGCAGGCAGATTTGAATTTAGGGCCCAGCGTCTCTCATGGAGCCCTATAAGGGACGAGGAGCAAACACCAGGCAATTTTGCTGCAACACCAAACACAATGCCTGATTGAGGCCAAATTAAAATGCAAATGCAACACTTCCATTTTTCCAGATTCCACCTGTTGATAAGCGAAGGACCTCTGTTTCTTTCATAAAGTGTAGGAGTGTGTGGTGTGTGTGTGGTGTGTGGTGTGTGTGTGTGTTGTTGGTTGTGTGGTGTGTGTGTGTGTGTGTGTGTGTGTGTGTGTATATGCACAAGTGTGTATATTTGTTTGTTTGTCAAGTTTGAAATGAGAGGAGACAGGAGGGAGACTGGAGGTGAGGTTGTATAAACAGATTAGATTCAGTATTGTCCTCTCTGAGCTGCATTTCAATCGTCATCCTCACTGCCTTTCGTACTGCCCTTGTCTGCTACAGACCTTCAATAGGTTTCAACCTAATGAGCATTTTTGAAGAAAAAAAAAAATAGAAAAAAACAAATTTAAAATAAAAGAAAACAAAACAATTTCAAGTTTTCAAGTTTGTTTTTACAAGTTGTTACATAAAGGCCCACCCACAAGATCCAAGGATACAATTAATTTCTAGACCTTGAGTCAATAATGTTATCATAAAGAGTGAATTTAGAAACATTATGAGATATTTTGCAATTTTAAAAAATTGCATAAATCAGCTTTTAAGAGCACAAAGTGTTTAATGGCTGAGAGATTCTGTTTTTCCCATTAATTGTTACAAAGCCACCACTTCACCATATGAATTCAAACCTTTCCAAGTCACGGGTCAGAAACACATTCAACCGCTGTGGGCACATGGTCCCTATGAGCAGAAGGTTTGTAGTTCAAGCCAAGCGCAGGGCAAATGTTGTGCTGCCCGGTGACCAATGGTTACAATGTTTGAGTCATGGCAGCATCACAAGCCATTTGCATTTGCCAGACAGATAGGGTACGGCTTTTTCATCATGCAGGGAGAGGAATGGGCAGGAATGACAAAGACGGAGGAAAAATGGTCAGACAATAGAGGAAATGCAAAACACAAAAGGAAACGAGAGCAGAGAGAATGACAATCAGAAAGACAAAATGATAGACAGGCAGATAGAAAACGTAGCAACCTAACCACACAGCCTTTCCTTTCAGCCACTCTTTGATAAACTGAGCTGACTTTTTCCATCGACCTCCATTCTCAGGGGTGCTGGGCTAAAAGCAAGATTTCTCTGTGCCCTCATACTGTATGTATCCGCTTGTGTGTGTCTATTTGTAACAAGAGTAAAAAAATAAATAAGTGTACCTCTGTAGGCATGTAACATGTGTTCTGTAAATGTGACTTGTTTTAGCCTCTGTAGGCATACATCTTCACAGATTTTCAAAATATGGGAAAAAGAGACAGGGAAGATGAGTCAGTTTCCAAGGACATGCTAATATATTCACCATTAACTTTGACTCTGTGCCGTTGGGCATTTCCTGAGCTCTCAGCTACTTTTCAGTCCCAGAGCAGGCTTGGTGAGAAACAAAAGAACGACAAAAAATTAAAATTAAAGAAAAAAGGGACAGCAGACAGTGTCCACATTGAAAAAATGGACTTTGTCACAAGTTGGATTCCTGAGCCAACTTGTAAAGTGTAGATCACCCCCGACTCTTATATATTCAGCACATGCCAACTACCATCTTTTATTTGTGCTGCTGGACTTTGAGATTTGCGCCTTTAAGAAACTGTTACTCTCTTCAGCTACTCCAGAGAGATGCTGGAAGAAAAGTGCTTTCAGTCAACTTGGCTCAATAAATGGCGCTAAGTGCCTTAATTAAAGCTTTAGTGCATAACTTTTTGATATTAATGAACATCCGTTACATTCAAGCCATTGACAAATGAGTTGCTACAAAGCTAATTAAGACTATCAGCTCCACACAACTCTCTCTGTGTTCCTCAGTATGGCTATGTACAGAAGATTGTGTTGTCCGGCAACGTTCCCGCACAAAAAAATTGAGTAAAGACAATTACCTACTGGGTGGAGGAGGGGTGGGGGCTGTGCGCGATCGCAGAAGTTTTGTTGGCATTACTTAAAATTCCCCATGGGGGGTGACAGAAACTATGCACCATAGCTTTAACTGGAGTCAGGCGGCTTGAGCGGTGCTGCCACTCTGCGTCAAAAACCCATGTATGATGCTTGAAGTTGGCTGAAAAAAACTCAAAGTGTCTGTTTGCTTCAGTACTGCAAGTTGAGTGCCAGTGCTACAGTCTGTGTGCTGGAGACAAATTCTTCAGCACGGGAAAACAATTACATTCCACAAACTGGTAACCAATTTACATTCACATGTAAATCTGCGCAATCCTGGCAAATGAATAGGCTTCATTAAGTGCTTTATTGGCATTTAGGGATTTAGTGGCAGGCTCCTTTAAACGACCTTCCAGCAGAGTCCATTACTTTTCCCCCCTCCAAACACGCGCACGCGCACGCACGCGCACACACGCACAAACACAGATACACACACACACACACACACACACACACACACACACGACTTCTGAGAGGCAGGTAATTCGCCATTAACTCAAGCCACTCAATCCCTGAAACACTGCCAAGTTCAATTGTGTGAGCGAGTTAGATGGAGAAAGAGAATGCGAAAGAGAATGACAGAAAGAGGGAGGAAGAGACAGATGGAAAGAGCAATTGGGAGAGAGTGACAGAGTGAGAAAAAGGACAAGAGGGAGGAAGTCACTTTATTCTGCCACTTCCTGCACAAAAGCATCCCTTCCCATCTGCCCTGGAGAGAGTATTCCAGTCACCTCAGCTCCACACCAGTCAGACCATCTGACCGCCACTCCAGCAGTACATCTTCACAGAGATGCACATAGAGACATTAATTAATGTACGCATAATCCCCTCTGAAAAGATGAGAAATAAATTATCACGTACAAAAGCACAGTAAATAACTTCACAGAACAAACAACATAAAATGGTTTTCTTCTGATGTGCTCACATTGAAACTCAAGTGCAAAAACCGAATGTTTCAGACTGAAAAGCAAGCACACAAACAAGAACACCATGCAAGCACACAACCGAAAACAGGGGAAATTGCCTGCATCACTTTCACCCTCAAATAACCCTTGGTCCCCCCATTAAAATCAATTCATTAATGGAAGGTGTACCACCCACACACACCCACGCATCACCACAGAAACAGAGCTAAGAGTCACAACCACCACCACAGCAAATGTGTTAAATGAGCCAAACCAATTACAGCACACAAGCCTGCCTACACACACACACACACACACACACACACACACACACCACACCCACACACACACACACACACACCACACACACACACACACACACACCACACACACACACACACCCACTACACACACTTAATCTCAGCAGAGCTGCTAATAACTATAGTTAGCATGTAGCTACAGGCTGGACCAAGGAGAGATACTGATATGTGTCAATAATTTATATCAAAACATTCATTGTTCTCGCATTGGCACTACAAGGACAAAATACAATATGTGCTTATGGTGCTTATGGTGTGTTTGTGTGTGCGTGTGTGTGTGTGCGTGCGTGCGTGTGTGTGTGTAGACTTCTAAGGTTCAGCACAACATGACGTTGTAATTCATGCAATGTGCCTGCAGTGCATAAATTACAGGTGAAATGGAGGAGTAAAAAGGGCAATTTAGATTTATGTCATTGATGTTTAAATTACATACATGTAAATGCCTTGATGTCTAGTCAAAGAAAAAGACATACATGAAGGAAGAGAAAGCCAGCAGAAAATGAGACATAGAAAAGAAGAGAGAAGGGTAATTTCATTCAATGTAACATTGAATTCAACTCTATGGTATGTGTAAAAGTCAGTGATAGTGCCAAACCTGCTGAGAATCACCATCCCAACCATGCAGCTCTACGCAGCTTTAAGACTTTCAGCTAATTGCTTTGCTTTTTTTCGGATGGCACATACACTCTATGGTTGAATCTCATGGCTCTAATCAACCACAACATATACCTAAAACTACAACTGTGTCTACACTGTAGTTTCCTCTAAGACATGAACATTATGATCTGTAAGTCAAGCGTGCAGGAGAATCTTCGATCATGTTAGAGAACGCCTCAGTTGGAAAGGAATGGGTGCTTTAGGATGCTATGGCGTCAGAATGTGGATTAGTCTTCAAGCTGAGGCGCACAATTTGTACTTGCAACAGTTGGGAAAGATTTATTTTGACTTCTTGTTTTTGCTTGTGCAGTGCTCTTTTGATGGCTGTTGGTGCTGCAACTTGATTTGCATATTTTCTCAGCAAACAAAGCCTCTGCAGTCTTACTGTAGTTCCGGTTCTGGCATCTGTGGTGCAGAACAAGCAGGATTCACTTGCTTTGCTGAATCTGTAGATTGGGGGAATTGAATAGGGCAGGTACGATTCATCGATTACGTAAATGCGTCAACATAATGATTTGTAAACATTTTAAAATAACATGCCTGCCTCCAGCAACAGTGCAAGTATGGATTCCTCACAACAACAACAACATGTTGCGAAAAAGGCTCGCACACGGTCTTCTAAAGTGCGGGAGTATTTTACTCTTGATGCCAACAACAACTTGGTAGTCAGGACAACAGCAGCAAAACACTGTACGTTCTGCTCACCTATGCCTCTCCAGCTTCTCCTGTAGCTCAACCGTATACAGTATGTCCTGCACGGACTTGAGTGGGAGAAAAACTGTGCTGCGTCTCCCCCATCAGTAGCACTGTCATCGATAATTGCGCAACCAGGCCAGATTGTTTCAGATATCTCACAAGTCCTTTATAACGTCAGTTATAATGGTCTACAAATAAAAAAATGTTGGGTTTAAATCGGGCTTGGGCTCATAATTCTTTTTGTAAACTTTATTTATTTTTAAGTTTTTTATTTGTGTATTCCTCCTGAAAGTGACTTGAAACGTAAATTTGTTTTATTGTTGGATTTATTTGATACATCTGAGTAAAATTACACTTGTTTTACCGTAAGATTAAAAGGGAGAAGAGCTTGGATGTCAAACAAGAGCTTATTCATTGTTAATGTTAAAAAAAAGCTAATATAGGCTAGTCTTTTTGCACTTGGTTAGTTTACTATTTAGTATTTAGTTTAGTATTTCATTTTACTTAAACAGTGCAGTGTTGAACAATAAATAGAGATTTGAGCCTTATTGAAATATGTTTTGTGTACATTTTTGTGAAAATAATTGCTAATTGAAAAATGTATCATTAGATTGATCAACTAATTGAAAAAAATAATCGCTAGATTGTTTAAAAATTAATCATTTGAGACAGCCTCCTTTTATATACCAGTGAGAATGATAGATGCTTTAGGGTTGATTATCTGCCATGTAAGTTCAGACAAGATTAAAGTAGAGTTCAGTAAGTATTAACCTATTGTACACACAGCAGAGGAAGAAATGCCTTTGGTACTCACAGTGTTGACAATCACTGGCTGACTGAATAATCAAATGCCATGCTCTTTAAATGGCTTGCTGGCTGACAGACCAGAAGACAAAATGGCAGTTGGCATCTGGCTAACTTGATTATGATTTGAATCCTTTTATGATTGACTGCTGGTCCCCTGACTAAAGGGCTTCCTGGCTAGCTGTCTCAGTGGTCACTTAGTTGCCTAATTATCTGACTAAGGCCCTGTTTACACATACATGGTTATTTTGGCAAACAGAGACAGTTCCCTTTGCTTGTACCCTTCATTTATACGCAAAGGGAGAATTTGACTCTGAAAACGAGTCTTTCTAAAACCTCCGGCCAGATTGGAGATATTTGAGATGTTCATTTGCTTGTAAACTGAGATAAAAAGAGGTTTAGCTGCTGAGGAAGTGAGGAAGAGAGAGGAAGTGATTTGTTGCTGTTGTAGCTATTTTCAGGATTCTGATTGGCTAACGTGGGCTTGAGGTTCTCGTTACACTGCCACCTACCGGTTTGGCATACTCTTGATGCCATTGACCGCATACACGGGTACGAGCAAATAAAGACTTTTCTGAACAGTGACAGGTGTGCGCGATGTTATTTTTTAAACCAGAGCGGTTAAATTGTCTGTTTACAAAAATGGCCGCCCATGTATAAACATAGTCTTAATGACTGGTTGTCCAGTCAGCTGGTTAACTGACTAGCTGATTGGTGCACTGATTGGCTGGCAGACTAATTGGACTGCAAACAGGAAGCCAACATTGATAGCTGAGGCTAAGCTGAGAAACAACAGAAGCGTGCTCCAACTATCCTGCACTGATGACACTGATTGCAATCACGACCAGGCACACAAAGAAACAAAGGTTTAGAAATGTACTTATGGTTGCTATAATAACATGCATAACAAGTAGCCAAGAGTGCAAATTCACAAAGCTGACAGAAGGAACAGCGTATACAGCATGCCCATACAGACAAAAACAAGTAGGACACAATGTCCAACACAGTTCCAATAAGAAATATTGTTATCATTAAATGAATAGAGCCAAAGTGAAGAGGATACTTATGGAGAAAGTTGAACAGCGTGCCAAAGAGACAGGTATATTTTATTTAGCGTTACGGAGCAACGTTTTGTTTGTCTTGCTCATGTGGGCGCACAACCACTTGCAAATGTTGTATGGGGAATAAAATCCACTCAACTCATTTTGTTTTACACATACAGTTTGCTTTGTGGTGAACAACACTGAATGTAAACAAAACTTTTGTTTGATAACAAGAAAAACCCACAGAGTACCTTTAAAGTTTAGAGAAAATACTGTGTAAGTATACTAAGCCCGCTTTTCAACTATTCCCAATATCTGCCTCTGGTTACCACATCATCTCTCCTCTCCCTCCCACACATCTCTCGGTCTTCTGAGGATGTTCCTGCTTTTCAGAAGTCTGTAACGTGACCTAAGAGATATTCTGACTTTAAAATATTGGCTTACTGCTTCAAGCTAGGTTAGGACTTGAGGATTTTGTTGAGTGAATCTGGCCAGCTTGGTCACCACCGCCCCACCACTTAGCCTATGACAGCCTGTTCTGCTCTCCCTTGCACTCTTGATGAACTGAGCAGAGCAGGTCCCATGCTGCTGATGTTACCTTTCCTTGCCACTCGCCACACTACGTCTTCTTCCCCCTACAAAGCACTCTCACTCCCGCCCTCGCCTTCTGATAAACTGAGAAGAGCAGGTCCCATGCTGGCGCGTTAACCTGCCTCATCCACTCACCCCATCACATGCCATCTACACTGCTCACACTCACATTCGCTCGCCCTCAGCCCAGTCACTAACACCCTTTCATTATGGGATAGTCATCTCCACAGGGGGCTATCACTTCAAAGACACCCTGCTCTCCTCTTCCGTGTCTGTTTGGAGAGGGTGAAGATGACGGGGTGCACTGAGGTGTACGGGGGTGAAGAATGGGGGTAGGGAGGGGTATCATAAAAATGACTGAGCCGGAGCACTGCGATTTATGTATTTATTCATCACCAAGGTGGCTGCGTATTAAAAGGTCGGGTAATTTTCCAGGTCACTGACCAAACCCACACGGTGAGGAAGCGAGGGGATGAAGAGGACAGGAGAGACAACGCAGAGAGTTTGTCTAGTAAAGGCAATATTGCCACGATGTTCACACCTCACCTGTATGTATGTGTGTGTGTGTGCGTGCATGCGTGTCAAGGTTATTAGCTTTAACAAAAACTTAACAAAATAACAAAAACATTGAAAAAAACGTGTATGTGTGTGTGTGTGTGTGTGTGTGTGTGTGTGTGTGTGTGTGTGTGTGCGTGCGCGCATAAACCAAGTTAGTACCCCTGTATGTTTGCACTTGCTGTCTGTGCACGAGAGAAAAAAGTGAGCCCATCTGAAGTCTGTGTATGCGTTTGCGTCTGTCTGCACTACGGCTGTGGTTAATGAGTTTGAAAGGTCAAACGCCCCTCAGAAAGATTAATGGGGTTCCGTCGGCACGGGCTAATGGTTTATGAGGCCCAGCCGGACACATTTCCAACATGACGGTCATTAGCACAACACAGCAGAGGCAGAAGGAGGGATCACAAACTAAGACTAGGATGACGCAAAACTGCTAGGCAGCAGGCACTGGGTAGAGAACATTGTGTGTCCGGCCACCTGGGGTACGTGTGTCAATCATTCTTGTGCATGCTTGATTATGTCTGTACAACTCTAAGCTTTAGATAACAGATTTCACTGGATATTTAATCTCTCATATAAATTGGAGTCAGGAGATTATACCGCTAAATAAATTTAAAAGACACAACCTTGTTTCTACTACTACAAAGCTATAATTTTGAGAAACTGCAACAAATACCATAAAAGACAATAAAGGCATTTGTTGTAAGAATAAATATAATAGCAGGTTAAAGAATCCTTACTCTCCACAAAATCTTAAATTGCATTAATATCAAATCCCTTTCATTTATAAAAACTTAGTGTTGTCCAGCCTGCGGTGATCAAGACCACTTTTATCTAATTCTGGTTGCTCTCTGGGCATCACTGACACCTGATGTTCTGTGGTGCATTCTGTGGGAGTCTCCTTATGACAACGGCAGCCTTTTATTGAGAACAACAAGATAACAATATTGTATTGACAATGTTCATGTTTGAATTTTCTGACCACGTAACTTGTTAAAGGGGAAGTCACAGCTTTTACACATCAAAGTCTGTTTACAGATCTTGGGGAGAACAGTACATTTAGAGCTGTACAAGTAAATATCCAATTGCGATTATTTTGACTGATATTGAAATTGTGACATGATTCAGTCTAGGGCTGAACAATATTGCGTTTTAGCATCGACATCACAATGTGCGCAGATACTTTATTCATCCGAAGGAAATTTTAGGCATTCAGAAGCAAGACAATCATAAGACAACAAACACATATATCACACATACCTAAGATTAAAAATAAATAAAATAGAAAATCACTTATAGAAATGCAATGACCATGATAAGGTGAGATACTTTGGTAGACTGTGTGCAATGATGATAGTGCAAAAGTGAAAGAGTGAACAAGTGAGCTAGGGGGCTGAGAAAGACAGGCTCATGCTAAAAAGTCAATTTCTCCCCTGCCCCCTTGTGTTGTGTTGAAGAGCTGAATGGC
>NC_045746.1:16974588-16975329 GCF_008692095.1 Etheostoma spectabile
AAGGACCTCCTCAACCTGTCTGTTGAGCATGTTCAGTGACAGAAGTCTGCCACTGAACATGCTCCTCTGTTTTATGAATGTGCTGTGTAGTGGGTGCCGTTCATTGTCCATGACCACCAGCATCCTACTCATGTTCCGTTTCTCTGCAGTTGCTTTGAGCTCAATCCCAACAACAGAGCCAGCTTTCTTTAACAGCTTGTTCAATCGCCCGGCATCTCTCTTCTTAATGCTGCCTCCCCAGAAGACCACAGCACAGAACAGGACGCTGGCAACGACTGACTGGTAGAACATCCAGAAGAGCTTACTGCAGACATTGAATGACCGCAGCCTCCTCGGGAAGTAGAGCCGACTCTGCCGTACATACAGCGCATCTGGCGTTGGCTGACCAGTCCAGTTTATTGTCCACATGTACCCCCAAGTACTTATAGGTGCTGACCACCTCCACATTGACCCTTTAATGGAGACTGGTGTCAAGTGTGGTTTGGATCTCCTGAAATCCACCACCAGCTCCTTGGTCTTTGCTATGTTCAGATGAAGTGATTACTTCCAAGTGAACACAGTGAATCCGACTGCAGTAGATGTGACAGAAATGCATGAAAGTTGTGCTAATACAGCTGTGTTTAGTTCCTGTGTTGAGACGGCAGTTACAGAGCTTAGGAACGGTCTACAAACTACAACACAGAAAAGAGATAAAACACAAATATGTAGGCTATCAATTTAATGATTAAATGAGGTAGTGTC
>NC_045746.1:16975339-16982798 GCF_008692095.1 Etheostoma spectabile
CCTCAATTATAACTTGTCTCCTGCTGGTTGTACTACAGCACTTACTTTTTAAAAATAAAAATGCTTATTTTTGAAAATATGTTTGTCTTTTCTCTGTTATAGTTTGTTGTAGCAGTTTGTTGTAGCACTCCATGGAGTATCAACGCAGGAACTAAACAGAGCTGAAATAACACAACTTTCATGCATTTCTTTCACATCTACAGAAGTCAGATTCACTGTGTTCCCTCGGAAGGAATCGCTTCACATGAGTAGGCACTTTTAATGACATTTTTAATGACATCTTCATATGTGGAAAAACATTGCATAACGCTTTTTGTGGCTCCAGAGAGAGCTGAATGAAATCTGATAAACATTCAAGGCTGCATTAGCCACTAATAGCATAAAACACCAAAATCTCTATTGAGAATGTCGTCAGTTGGGAGTTCCATCTTGGGAAATGTAGAAGAAGAAAAATACTAGTCTTGTTCTGTATTCATTTTGATCCTTTTCGTGAATCTAACAATGTTATAAGGGTCCAATGCTAAAGTAGTGTGCTCTTAATCTCTTTAAGTGATGCTGCTTGACAGCCATCGCTGGACTTTCAGATGTCCACAGGTTTTAAGCCAACACTTGAATGCACCTCACATACATGATCCCTGAGCAAAGTAATTAATTGCCAAATTATAAATCTGTATGACTGATTTGTATTTTTTTAGCTACATATTGCACTTTTTTCGATCATGTTAAACAAAGTAAAAAGAGAAAACAGCTTTGGAAAAATGTTTCAGCAGTATGTATAGAAAATATTTTATCTTTTTTTAATCAATCTCTACTGTAGTTAGAGATGTTGCTGTAGATGATGTAGCTGGAGATGGTAGAGAGAAATGTGAGAGGGACTGGATAAGCGTGTGCACGCGTGCGAACACACACACACACACACACACACACACACACACACACACACACACACACACACACACACACACACACACACACACACACACACACACACACACACACACACACACACACACACACACACACACACACACACACACACACACAGAGAGTTGTCCAAACATGTGTCATCAAGTTGGACATGGCAGAAGAGGACCAGCAAACATGAAAAGCACATTAAGAGGCAGCTTTCACAGGTAGGCCGGCCTCAGCCAGAGCCAGCGAGGCGGACACTGACACAGCAGAGCACCGATGAAGACGAGAGGCTAATGGCAGAGGGATGGAGTTCAGCTGTAGAGGTGTGTGGGGTTTCCAAGTAAGCCACGCGTGTGTGTTAGATGGTAAAAGAACAGGACTGTTGGGAGCATGTGAAAGAAATGAGTATTAACATGAGTAGATGTGGTTTCTCCTGCCTCATTGTAACATGTACAATGCTTTGGAAGAAGACATGTACTGTACATGGACACGTGGAAAAACACTGAGCCTCATATTTTAACAAGATGAGAACCTTCGGTAGGCTGAACTGTCACGTAACTGGATCTGGACAACATTGCCTCAGCTGCAGCCAATCCAAACGTTTATGGCATGTTGGATGACCTTGTGCCGAAGATAGCATTTATCCAAGACTGATTTAGACATACTGAATTGTGGTCTTGTTTTACCCAAATGAGACTGTCCTCGAAGATAAAACAAAAGCATCAGTCTTCTGCAAGTGCCTCAAATGAAGTATGGCTCTCGAACGGCAATAGTAATTGTGACAAAAAGGTATTCAGCATTAAAAAAACATTGTATTTCCAAGTCAACCAATGTGTGTTTTTCCTTTTTGTGCATCCCAGGACCTCTGTCACCTCCATGACAGAAACACAGGCTCAATTGAGGCTGATGGTCTCTAAGCAAACACATGAAAGGAAGGGCAACACATTTAAACCCTTCCTTCCCCAGCATTTTCTTCAAAAAGCATAAACGCCATTTCTTGATTCCAACAGAAATTTTTCATCCCAGCATGCATGGTAAAAACTGCATAAAGGAGAGCAAATTTGAGACACATTGGATCATTCAGTACCTGAAGTATGCAATAACATCCAGATCAGGCAAACTGGCCAAATCAAGCGGGATCTGGGGAGCCAAATTTTCCAACAGAGCAATCAAGGTCCTGGAGGTTTTAGCTGTGTTTATCAGATTACTTAGTATTAGAATTTGGCCAGTAGGTACTGTATGTACCACAGATGGAATGGAAAAAGTCATGTTTTCCTCAATAAATCTATCCTCATGAATCTTTCGAACGTTTTTCAACCTTAAGTCTTAATGAGTGGAATTTTTCTCTTTTCACAATCTGAAAACAAGGAAATAAAGTATGGGAGTATGAGGGTGGTAGAGTGACTAAGCGCCGCCGAGTTGTCGGTTCAAATCCCAACATGCCCACCCAGATCAAGCCTTGGATTAATGCAGTTAGTGTTTACTCTCAATGCAAAAACACCCTGAGCCAAAACTTCTGCCAAGAGCACAGCTCCAACTTCACACAGAACACACCAATGACATTCATCAACTTTTAGACGCCTGAAAAGCTTGCCAACAGAAACTTCTCTAATCCATTAGTATCCCAACAAAAGCAGCAAAGATGAATAATGTGTATGAGGCATCCGTTTCAAAATCAGACAAAACGATGTTTTAACTCCAGGATGCTGGTGGTGTGGGTGGTAGAAGATGTTTCTATGTCATTTTTTTCCCCCAGCTATATTTATTGGACTTTTTTGCATTTTCTTTTGCATATAACTTTTGAAGAACCTTTAGAGAGCAGTCCCTTGAGATGTGTAGATCAGGTTCCGGAATGAAAGCACAAGTGCTTTTGCTAAAAGCAGCTTGTGTAATGCTACATGTTGGGCTTTAAGACTTATTTCCTCTACTCTTCACATACTGTACGGTATGCAACAATAGATGATCATTGTGCTCTCTTAGTTTAGATGAAACAAACAGCCACACACTAGTTATTGTGCTTTGTGTACTACGATGATGGAGCTGAGATTCAGAAATATTGATGGTAGGAATGTAAAAGGTCTGTCTGCTAATACATTCACTGGATACTTAAATACATTAAGTAAAAGGTTTCAATTCTATTTGTGAAGTTGAACCATTAGACCAAACAACTAACCAAAGAAATAATCAGCAGATTTATTGATTAAAATAATCATGAGTTGCAGCCCTAATTTTATTAATTGAGTTCATATTACAGTGTGTTCAAAATATCTCAAGTAAAGTAATTATCAATATACATGTATATAACATATACAATATTATTTTATGAATCAATTCAATTTGCAATGATATAAAACGGAAAAGAACAGCAATTCATTTTTGGGAAGTGTGTTTGACATTTTTACCTATTTATATTAAATGTTAATTTTGTGTTGTAAACATGATCTTACTTTTTAAACGTATTTTAATTACTCACTCGTTACCAATCGCTGCTTTTAGCCTATATGTTAGGCTTTCTCTTCCATGCTAAATTTCCTTTGCTTCTGTGAAGATTTAATTATCCCCTGCCCAAATTAATAACATTTCATAGAATTCACTATTACAACAAGTTTGTTCAGATGCATTGAGCAGAAGGCAGTTCATTCACACCGATTTAACTCTTCCCAAAGCTGCAAATTGTATGCAGAAAATGCTTTCTATATTCTAAGATTCTTAAAAACATGAATACAAGAAGAACTCAAACTGTAGACAGAGGCTGTCGTAGCGGCAGCTGAAGATGTTTCAGCATAGGTTCATAAATAAAATGACTATCCAAATCCAGTAGTTCCTTCATCTATCACAGGCAGCTGCACAGAGCCCCTTCCTCACTGTCCAATATGGCTGAAACACCTGCTAAACCTCCATCTTTCATCCCACATGTGCACACACACTGCTCTTTCTATCTCGCTCTAACGTCCCTCCCACCCTTTCTGATGGCTCATTCTTGCTGATCCAGCAGAATATGCTGTAGTAATGTCCTTACCCTGAACAAAAGAAATCAGGTGACCCTATTGGGATCCAATAGACACGCATGCTCTGTCTTACACACACAATTCATCCATCAGTCTCAATCAATGTGTTCCATTGGAGTGTGAGGTAAATAAGGATCTGGCTGAGCTGCTGCTGCATTGACTTGTTATAGGAATCTTTGGTCTGTTTAATTAAATGTAAAATACATGTGGCTGTGGAACTAAGCAGTGATGGCAGCGTACACTTCTCTCGTCCCTTGTTCCCTCACACATGCCTTTACCCCCCCCCCCCGCCAATTTGATGTCACAGCCCCCGTTCCTCGCTATTGCTTCAATTCAGCCTCACTTTTTCCTCACCCCTCAATTTGACACACCTCTTCTCCCTTTTTTGCTTTTAATGCATCAATTTTTGGATGAGACTCCTCGTCCCCCTAATCCTCCTTCCATTGATTCATCTTCACCCTTCCACCCGTCTTCGCACTCCTCCTAAAAATGACAGTGTCCCTGAGGCCTTGACAAGAGAATGTTGCGGCGCTACGCCTGCCATCGCCACAAATCACTCTGACCGTTCATACTCACAGAGGTCACAGTCATCTGATCCAACAAGCACAGGTCCAAGGCTGTCCTTGCCAGCCGAAGATGGACCAGTGCATCAAGCCCAGCAGTCGCAGCAGAGCAGAAATATCAATCAATCACAGACAATTAGTCCCAATTGAGTGGGTGGAGGGTGGAGTGCTTCTCTTCTGCCACTCTGGCAATTGCTGGTAAAACCAAGGTAAACCCAAAAGGAGTTGCATTAGTCAGATGGCTGCTTACTATTTTAATTACTACTGATTCAGTATTCATAGGACAAATGAGCTTAAAAATGTAATGGTAACTTTTATCATGTTGCGTTCAAGTTAGCAGTAAACTGGAAATGCCAAGGCTTTGCATCTCGATATAGCAGGTTTTTAAATAAGGCACATCACTAGAGTTATAGAAATAATAAGTGAATTAATTTCATTTCAATTTACAGATTGCCTCTGCCTTACCGTAAAATGAAAACATTGATAATGGATAATTATGCAAAAACACAAATGAATTACCATAATCAAATAGTTATGGAAAGTGTGTGGTTAAGATATGATTAAGGTTAAACAACTAAAACACATACGTTTGTTTTTGCAGACAGATTGTGAGAATGGGAAATATTCCATGTGGTTTTAAGGGTTCTGAATGAACACAATGCAGATTTGGATTTTGGTGGTCGAGGCTTGCACTAAAAGTCAATGAGGTGGAAGCAGAAACCTCCTGTGCAGTGCAAATTGAGGTGAAGAAGCAACCGAGCAATTTGAAAATGTTTCAGCTTGAATGAAAAAAAATTGAGCTTATGCCAAGACCTATGGCTCCACTTGATAAACGTGCAAAGTCAAGAGGAAAAGGAGAGACACTAGAGAAGAAGAAAAAAAAGAATCAAGAGCTCCTGGTAAATTCGGAGATTAGTCATGTGCTGAACTGTTACACAAACAGTGACTCTCTGCACACACGGGGTCAATGGGTGCATTGAGACGGCATTAGCTGCAGTCTTTGGCGCAAATATTGCATACACTTCCACCAACCTAAAACTTTACAACTTTCCCTTTGCTATATAAAAGACGTCCTGCGCTGACACTGAACATTGGCAGTGGGCATACACTGTGTGCCACAAAATTAAATTATGCTGGTCATTTTGCTTCATGAGTCCTTCCGAGGACTTTTAACCTTCGAGATAAGAAATGCTGAAAGAAACCTAAAAGTACATTTGTTTCACTGTGGACCTATGTTAGAATTGGGCTTCAAGTAACAGTTCACTGCTGTGAGAGGGCTGACGTACCGTAAACTTCTAACAAAGACTTTTTCAGCTATGGGTGGATATTTCTTTCCAGATTTCTGACATGTTTAATAGTATAAATACTGTGACTTCATGCCAGACTATCCCAGCATCATAAAGCATTGAGGTGGAAAATGTCATAAATTTGAAATTACACATGACCTGAGAGGTGTTGGAGACAGCGCAGCGTGATAAGGCTCCAGGTAAACAACGGCTGAATGCTGTCAAGTCACCCCGAGTTTCTGACATGACAAAGCATCAAACAAAGCTACGGCCACACAAACGAGATAAACCCCGCAGGTTAGACTCTCTTACTCTCAATCACTCTGCTGCTCTCCATCACTGCACCTCTATTGTTCCGTACCTAGCTTGTGCCCTCTCTCTCGCTCTCACGGCTTGCTACAGAACGGATGGATGCAGAGGGAAGGAGAGGGGGAGGGAGAGAGGGAGGTAGGAGAGGGGAAGTAAATGAGATCCCGATGAGATGCCAAGGTGTGTTAGCCGTGAGGTGTGGGGAATGAGAAAAGCGGCCTGAAGGGAGGCGGGGGAGTGGCTAGATTGACTGTGTGTGAGATGCCGGTGTGGGATGGTGACCACCCGGCTGTGCCTTTAAGGAGCCCCCCGGTCCTATTCCTTTTTGGTAAATCAACTCAGCATGAGGAGAGGCATGTACAAGAAAAAAGGAGAGGGCAAAAAGGAAGATGAGGAGGATGACATTTGAGAGGGAAGACTAAAACATAAAAATGCAGTCTCATATAGATGCATCACAGGAAAACACTGTTGGCACATGAGGAGAAATGAAATAAGAGCAAAGACCAACAAAAAAAGGATATTTAAAACTGTGAACAAAAGCTACTAAAGGATTAAAATACAAACAATGACAGTCTGCAAATGAGTCATGAACAGTGATCAAAGGGCCACAAATACTGTAATTTAACATAATGAGGTTTTAACAGATACTCTCAAAATCCCAACTAGTGCTTCACACTAACAGAATACATGTAGACAGGTAGGTAAATTGCCTCATTTAATATGGATATAATGGCAGAGAATTTAAAAAGAGGAGACAGTCTCTCCAGGGCTTTGTCTATCTCCCAAATCCTCACAAACAGAAAGAAGAATTGCTGCCAGTACCAGTCTTCAATTAATCGTTTTCACAACATCAATTAAACAAAAGCTAGGATCCAAAACCGGCTACCCAGCATTCCAGGGAACCAAATCAATCTGGCAACGAGTCCATGCAAATCTGTCTGTGTGAGTGCTCATATGTGCAAGTGTATCTGCACGGACAAAAGAGCTGTTAAGTGCCAGGAAATGTCACACCATGCGTGTGTGCACAAGTGTGCATGTTTCATGAGGTATCTTGTATGTAAGCGCAACATTTACGTGTCAAGTGAGCGTGTGCATTTGATCCTGAGTTGCGTGTGTACCAGGAGTGCATTAATGTGTGTGAAAGATGTATGTCTGTGGATTGTGCCAAATGTACTTTTCCGGACTATATATATATTTATAAATACACAGTATGGTACTGTATGTGTTTGGCCGATGATGTGTTTGCATGTACTTGCATGCATGTTTATCCAAAATCCACTCAGCTACCTTACCAATGAAAGCCCTTCGTTGGTAAAGAGCCTGGGGGTCTGAAGCCATTATGTTCTTTTCTACTTCACAATCTCAGAAGTGATTAGAAACA
>NC_045746.1:16982808-16989723 GCF_008692095.1 Etheostoma spectabile
TTCTCCTGAGCCAGCCAGTCACAAGGACACATTCAATCAGCGCTGTGCCTTAGTTTGCACTGATTTAGGTTACATGGATTTACAATATCTTGGCTAACTAGTGAGAGCAGAAGTATTTATCTGTGGCAATCAGCCACACTGCCGGTAAATTGTTGGACCACAGTAGTATCTTCCGAACTCCCTCACGCTCTGACACACTTCAGCGCAGATGCACAGGGGCAATTAAACAAGCCAACAATCCTAATCTGTGTCCAACATTAGCATTAAATCCTAATAAAACCTTCAGTGAATCGTGTTCCCCCCTGCATTACCAAGGATTCTTGGTTTAATGCTGATGGAAAGACAAAAGAAAATAACAGAGCAATAAAACTGTCGTTGAATTAGAATAGAAATGCTGCTGAAAAACGGAGGAGAGTTACATGCAGTGGGATAAGCAGCAAAGCATCTGCCTCTAATGCATCCTGTCGTCTGTGCCACAGCATCAGTGACTGACAGAGTCTCAAAAGACAAAGAAACCAGTTGCATAAAGATGTCTTGACAAAAGCTCACCAAATCTTTGTGACAACAGACCGGTGATTTATTTCTTTAACAACAAAGGTTGCCTGAGGGAAACTGACTTGTCCTTTCGGAACAAATCACATTTTGAAGCAGACAGTGTCTCTACTATATGGCAACAGAGATGCAAGAATAATTACTGCACTCAGTTTTTGTTTTTACAACGAAACCATTAAACAACTCATTCCCATCAGTTCTTTGGTTCATAATCTACAATGTTGGGGTGACATGTTGTAAACAATAATCAGTTGTACAGGTTTTTGATAAGCTATTGTACTAAAGTGATATGTTTTTCTAGTTTGCTTTTCAAGCAACTGAGTGACACAAAATCTGACAATCTATTTGTTCGCATGACCGGGTTATTGTGGGGGAAACGCTTTAAGTTCAGTGAGTACAAATACGTAAATCTATCAGCTTTTTGGGACGCATCTTTCCACAATCAGGCAAAAAGATTTTCTCCTTCGCATGTGCAGTTTGTTTAAAATACATAAAACTAAGTCGTTTAAACTCCACTACTTTTCACGCCTTCCAATCAGAGGACTGAATGCACCTGCTTCTCAGCCCAGGACAAGCGCCAAACTATCCAAACCGCCGCGGACATCTGTCTGTCGATCAACGCTGTCTGCTGCTGCGACCGGTTTGGTTATTCTAACACAAAAAAAAAAAAAAAAACACTCGTTTTCACATACCTTCCTCGGCGTGACAGTCTTCTTCTAGATTCAGCAATAATATCCAAAGCAACGAAATCAGCGTTTTACGGAGATCCATGTTTATCTGGCCAGTTCCGCGGGACTCTTGTCATCTCTCTCCAGCCTGCGCGCAACGCACCGCAGCAGAGACGCACTGTGTTCGAGTGGAGCGGACGCCGTCTGGGCAAATAGTGCAGGTTCTCGGGAGCCACACGGCCTATTTGATATCTCGGGGGAGGGTTTTATAGACGAGATTGACAACGGGCGAGCGCAATGAAGAGGGATGTGGAGTCGTGGGTACGGGTGGGTCGACCTATCAAGGAGCTGAAACCTGAAATCTCCGCGCCAGGTGTTTCCACAACAGTCAGCCCCAGTATGATGCCTTTTTTCTACAGACTGTCCTTTATGGGAAGCGGAGGGGTTTCGGTAAAGCAGGACCTAGCGTCTCTGTTATTAGAGAGTTTAGTGAGGATTATATTCCTCAATTCACAGAGCCCTGCACTTATTTAACGATTACAGTATCGTGGTTCTAATGTGGAATTCAATGGGGTTCCTAGCGGGAGCTGCAGGTGTTCCTCAACTCATTCAGTCATTATTTCAATTAAGTGGTTTGCACTGTGATAACAATCTGTGATTTGAATGTAACAAAGGGGCGACCTCAACACCACCAACATTTAAGACCAAATCTAGGTTTAATCCTGTAAAAGTCAGATTTTTAATCATGGCTAGTTCAAAAACTCTTATTATATATTGGAATTTAATTGCAATTATTGTTTATATGGACAAAAATGTAACTGAAGTAATAAAAACTTTGACATTTCTTAATAAAAAAATCTGAAAATAATCTTGAAATAGATATTTGGAAATGTAAACGATTAAGAAAGACATTGTAGAAATACAATACAAAAGGTACCTCCCAATAATAACAAACAAAAGGCAGTGACAGACCACTACCCCTCAGGGATCTGACCAAGGAAAATGTATTTGTTTAATGGCATTTTTGAATGGACAAGTCCATAATATGGACCAACAATGTACAAATACCAGAAACTACTTCATAAAAAGCACTTGATCTTTCTTGACCATACTGTACGTGTTTGATTCCTTCTCTAAAGATGGAAATAAATGGGCTGAGAGCAGGATTGTCTCTTTTTCTACAAAATGTAATTTCTCCTGTTAAACATTAAATTCTAAACCAAAAATAAAAATATAACAAAACACTATAAATCTGAGTCAGTGTCCCCAAATCCTTGGACATGTTTAATAAAAACATTGACAAGCCAACTTGAGAAAAAATTCCCACTTAACATCTTTAGTAACAGCCAAATTTAATCAGCATAATTGATATAGGCTAGTTCAACATTTTACACTCTTTTCTTCACACAGCGAGTCCACAAATTGACTTGAGACAATTTATATAATGGAAATCACTTCCTTTCTAAGGGGACTATTGATTTGACGCTACTTAAAGTGAGGAGACGTGTTAATATTATTCTGCACCAAGCAAATATTATCAAGCTTTTCTACCAGTTTTGTTTGTGCTTCTCTTGACGGTATGAGATGAAGAGCTGTTTCAAGGGTTTGCATCATTGTAACATCGTAATCGCCACACACACACACACACAGAAAGTGTACACATACACAAGCATTGCCCTGAATTGATCACTCACAGTTTAGCTTGGAAAGCAATACAGTTTATTGCTGATTGACAAGCAAGATAGTGTTTTTTTGCACGGAGAAAACTTATGATGTGAACACAGGTTGAAGTTCCAATCAATTCAGTCTTTTCTTAGAGTTAAAAGGAGAAGGCTGCAGAAGATTCAGAGAGCTCGCTTATGGTTCAGATTTTGTCTCTTGTTGACAAAGCTCATCAAGAACATAAAAATACTTTCCAGCACACAACCTGTTCCTTTAATTAAAATTGTTTGTATTCAGTTAGTGTTCTTATTCTTTTGTTTAAAGAACAATTCAGGTTAAGTGGCTATGCAAATTACAATTACCCAATATCATGTAATTTTGTCCTCAAAAAAGTCCAAGTACACTTCTTAGTCTATTTATTGGATGAAATTATCTTTGCTTTTTCACTAACTATACTCTCAGCTTCCTGTGTAAAACCTGAATGCAAAGAGTGGAGTTCAAAGCTGAAAGCTAAGACCTCCTTTAAAAATATAAACTGGCCTTAGAATTCCCTTAATGATAATGAGCCTCCACTCGGCAGCGCTTCAATATACACTGCCAGCCTCGGCTATTTAGCTGCTTTTCAAACATTAATGACATGCTAATAAAAAGTCTAGTCAGCACACCTAATTTTCCCCTAAAACAAGCCCTGCAACTGACGGACATGAAGTAGCTTTGTGATAAATGTAGTAAGTACTTTTAAAATCGCACACATGCAAACTCACCCTCTCTGTGCAACGGTATGCACACATACATATACACTACACATGCTAAATGCTCCAAAATTAACTGTAAAACTCATTATCACTGTCGTCACCCAGCCTGCTCTCCATTCCTGCTGTCTTTACTCAACCACAGGCTCACACACACACACACACACACACACACACACACACACATACACACACACACATTATGGGCCATCAGCCTGACTGATCCTCCCCAGCAGGGGGGCTGGTAGCCTCAGTTCTGGGAGCTGATGAACATGATCATCTGTCCTCCTCTGTGGTCATTACTCACCGAGGACAGAGGCCAACAGTCCCACTCACTCACTCTGTGTCTCCCCCCTCACAGTCCATTACGTACTACAACAGTCTCTTTTTGTGCTCTCAGTCTCACATCACTTATTTGCCAATAACACTGCTACATTTCAAAATTAAATTCTTTAATGGGCAAATTCTTACAGTTAAAAGGTAAGGATGGTGTTTTTCTGATGACCAAAACCAACAGTGTATTACTTAATTAATTTCTGACTTCCTTACTCTGTCTGTGGCACTCAGCCCCAAGCCCATTCCTTCTGAAAAAATCTATTTATAACGTGTCACAAATATAATATTTTATTTTAAAAGGGTTCATTATTTTTCTGAAACAGCAGTTAATTAACAAACATCACTCAATCAGGACTATATAGTGATTTGTCAGGGACTACTTTTAACTGTGCTTTAATACACATTAGTGAGCATATTTGGCAGCAGGACAATAACAATTAAACAGTAAAAACTGACCACATTTATGGTAATGAAGGAACATGTCATCAGGTGCAACAGGGTGGGTTACTGTGTTTTATTTGTTTTCGAACAACACTTGAGGTCTGTGGCACGGAGGAAGGGTCAGCTGTTATCAGCTTTAGCTACACACACAATAGGCTACTTGTTACATGTAATAGAGTTGGGCGGTATCCAAATTTTCTTTACCGTCAACTCCTCCCTATTTTACCACGGCATACGGTATTACCGTGACTAATTAAAAATGATGACGTAAAGCTCAGACGGCCAAACTGTTGACTTGTGCCAACACCATTCACAAACTGAATACTAAACACTAACACGGAAAAACCTCTCCCTTCTGATTAGGTCAAAACCCAAAATGCTGCCAAACTGCAGATGTCGTGTTCTTCATCGAGACCAGGTAACTCGGTGCACGACTTGCCATCTTCACACATACAATCAGTGGTGGAAGAAGTATTCAGATGATTCAGAAGAGAAATAATACCACACTATAAGAATACTCAATTACAAGTAAAAGTCCTGCATTGAAAATGTTACTGGAAACAATCAAAACCGTTCTGTCAATCAACTGAGTGTTTAATTGGCTAATCATTTCAGCTGTACTTGTAAACTAACTAGAATCTAAAGCTGTCCGATGAATGTGGTGAAGTAAAAAGAACAATATTTCTCTCTGAAATGTAGTGGAGTGGAAGTAGAAAGTGGACATGTGAAAGTGGCATGAAAAGAAAAGACTTAAGTAAAGTACAAGCACATCAAATTTGTACCTAGGTGCAATACTTGAGTAAATGTAATTAGTTGCTTTCCACTACTGCACACAATGGCTAAATCTGCTGCAATGCTCCCTCCCGGCCATGTGTTTGCATTATTGATCAGTCCCACAATGACCACGAAAAAAGAAAAGAAAAAAAAAGACGTTAATCACAACCTGATTGTGTACAGTGAGGGGCATTGATGCAGTATATAGATGTCATCTCCAGCAGATGCCTCATGCACATTCATTGGAGGTTCATTACCATGCAACAATTTCATGCTGATGCTCGCTGCTGGCCCTGCCCTCTCTGCTCCTCCCCACATGCACATCAGAGAGGGAGAAGGCGAGCAGCAGGAGGAGGAGGAGAGGGAGCGGAGTCACTTGACCTTTTCTGTTCTCTGGCCTGTTTGCCACTCATCCAAGCAGAAAGAGGGGGGTACAAAGAGATAATGGGAGAAGAGGTGTGTGAGCACATTCATGTCTGTAAGTGTACACACTTAATCACACAAGTGTGACTGTTTAAGAGTATATCCACACCAAGCTGGTTAACATCTACAAACTGTTTACAGGAACTACCTGAAATTCATATAATTTTTGTAAAGATCTCCATTCAGAATGAAACATCTAAAATGAGCATGCAGCTAAATTTTGTCCCTCCTCTTTCAGTAAGCAAACAATAAAATTATCTTTGTTACATGTCGCCCTTCCTTCTCTCTCCACATTTCCTGACCATCTCTACCATACACTATCTCCAAGAGCCCTCCCAATAAACCATATTTCAATATGATGGCAAAGTCATCTTACAAAAAAAACATTAATATAAAGATAAATAACGACAGTTGTATTGCGTGTTTAGCAATGCTGACAGTTGAAATGAATCAGTTAGGCACGACAGAGTAAGCTGGCTTCTTTACGTTTCTGTACAGAGAGAAAAAGATATATTTTCAGATTAAATGACGCTCAATGACGCTGGTTAAATCCACTCCTGACGTCTATCTGAATGGGTCAAAGTATGTCATTTAACCCTCCTCTCAGCAGGGGCTGGACACAGACCAGATGCCGCACGGCTTTGCTAAAAATTGATTTAAAATACAGATTTTGAGGCCAGTTTTAAATGTATTTCAACCAACTCTCTGAAATAAGAAAGACAGTAAAAGAGAGACAGAAAAAGGTAAGGATTGTAGTGAAAGAGAGGTGATTCATGGCTTTGATTAAGTGTAATTCTCTGGTTTATAAGGCAAGTGTATGGAACTATACTGTAGACTGGAGTAGACATGTACTGTATGTCTCCAGTATGATTGTGTGAACGTGGTGTAAATCATAATAATGAGGGTGAGCAGTTTCAGGTTTGACACCGCGGCTGTCCCCCCACTCTTTATCCTCCTGCATAATGCCACAGTAATTCTTTTGACACCCTTTGGGATTTAAGAGAAGCACAGGAGGAGGGAAGACGGGTTGTGGTGGCAGGTGAGAAAGGGAGGGAAGAAGGGGGAGAGGAGAGGAAATGTGGCGATGGATGGAGGATGATGGAGCGAGCGGGTGTTTGATAACAGTAGGCTACAAGTCCCTGATGTATTGTACCGTAGCTGCGTTATTCCCAAGATGGGACACCGAAAACGCTGCCAAGTGAAAAGGTGTTAATGTGTCTTTGAAAGAGATATACAGTTGCACACATATACAGTATACTCACACACACATTCACAAGGATGCCTTGCGTTAACACACACACACACAC
>NC_045746.1:16989733-16998053 GCF_008692095.1 Etheostoma spectabile
ACACACACACACACATCCCCATGCCCACACACAAAGCTGTGGTGACAATAGTAGATACAGTGTGTTTTAAATGGGCACAGGGAAGAGGGCGTCACTCTTTGCTTCATTCAGATGGGTGTGAAGACAATCCTCATTCCCTTTATGAGATGATTAGCTGCTGTGTGTTAATCACACCAACATCTCATTATGAAATTAGATTACTGATACATTTTAACAATAACTCTGGACAGATTGTTTTTATTGCCTTCATTAGTATTTCTATAATAGCCAGTTTGTGATTTGTTGGTGGATTTATTGCAATCATTCTTTTCTTTTATTAATGCAAATGAGATAATAACCTTTACGTGTGGTTCGACTATGAATCACTTTTTTATCTCTACATCGTCTCATTTGAGAAGCAGGTCACACTGGTGTCCAGGTGGCACGTCCTAGGAGAAATGGGTAAAGCAGCCCATGGGAGGACGACTGTCATTGGCTAATGGGTCCTTGTGTTAAAATTAGTTCCGGGTACAAGAGTTTGTGATGTCATATAGGTCACTGGAAAGTTTTGATGTCACATTAGGACATACTCATGCTCATAGGCTCATAGATGGAAGAAGAATGCAGAATGTTTACTTACATGAAAGGCCAGCACATTGATGTTAAAATTCTCTGTTAGTTAGTTAAGTAACTAAGTAAAAGTACAGAAGTTTTATCAACAAAATGTACTTCAAGTATCAAAAGTAAAAATACTTGAGGTGCAGAAAATTGCCCTGTGACTGATACATTTTTATAGATTACGTCATGAGATTGTTAATACTGATGGAACAATGAGTATACTTTTACTGTTGTACTTTAAATGTGTGTACTTTTACTGTTGTAACTAGGTTATCTACTTAAGATGAGATGATTAATGGAGTAGGGAGGAAAAAGTTACTCTTTGGTTCAACGCCTGACATTTCATTCACTACAACAAGAGGCCGTAGACCCAAGCCAAACGGGTTGGGAACCACTGGTTTAATCTTTAACAATGGGTGATTCTTGTATGTGTTTTTAATGTAAAACCTAATCTGAAAAGTATAAAGAAGTAACTGTAGCTAATACATACTGTATATTTACCTCTAGAATTTAGTGTTTAGTTACTGTAGTATAAAGTAGAGTCAAATAGATACTTGAGTAAAGTACAAATACCTCAAAGTTATAGTTAAGTACAGTACTTGAGTAAGTCCTAGTTAATTCACAATAGATCACAATATATTTGTTATTGACAGTTGAAAATCTAACCTTAAATGCACTGAATACATTTTTGTCAGTCAGTCAGTAGAGAGTTGGGTTGGGAACCAGAGGGTCACAGGTTCAATCCCTGTACGGACCAAAGTATGGTGGTGGACTGGTAGCTGGAGAGGCACCAGTTCACCTCCTGGGCACTGCCAAGGTGCTCTTGAGCAGGGCACCGAGCCCCCAACTGCTCGGGGCGCCTTTCCATGGGCAGCCCCCTCACTCTGACATCTCTCCATTAGTGCATGTATAGGTACTGAGCATGAGTGTGTAATTCAGGCCTATGTGTAATGTGTGTAATAACAACAGAATGTAAATTGTAATTTCCCCTTGCGGGACTAATAAAGTATACATTATTATTTAAAGTGTTAGCGTTTAACATACCTAAATATTAATTTACAAATTGTGATTGGTGAGCAGCTTAATATACTTGCAGTCCTTTTCTCTGGACTGTGTTGTGGCTGGATGAAATGAATTATCTAAGAGTAGGAGGCACATATGTCACTTTGGAATTAGACTCTTCAATTAGCTCTATCCCAACTTTGTGCCTGGCTCCATAGGCGCAGGTGTAATCAATTATGCAAATAGTAATGTTGTCATAGCAAAAGGCACTGTCAGTGACCTTGGGGAGTCAGGGAGATGAGTTGAAGAATGTTGACACACCTTCTACTTGCACTTGTAAATAGAGCAAAGCTTCAAGTAGCCATGCGTGTTTGGAAATTGTCAGGTATTGTCAATACAACAAAGTATTATAACTCAAAAACTTCCAGTAAGAATAGACAGACAGTCCAAACATGAAGTGGAGAAGAGACTCTGTCAGTTTCTTTACTCAAGCACTTATTCAAAGTTTTGCATGCCAAAAGAGTATAGCAGTTAGGAAAGTCCTAATGGTCTGTTGGCATTGCCTCAAGCCTTTCTTTGAATTTCCTCAATTGACAATTGTTATGTGCTATGTAACCGGGCTCATGTAACTGTAAATGGTTGCAAGTGAACCTAGTGCCTCTCTCTAATTGCATGTGTGTGTGTGTGTGTGTGTGTGTGTGTGTGTGTGTGTGTTGTGTGTTGTGTGTGTGTGTGTGTGTGTGGTGTGTGGTGTGTGTGTGTGTGTGTGCGTGCGCATGCCTCGTGCGGGGTTGAATCACCGCCAGTTCAAAGCTCCTGCTTCCGACTGTGAACTAGTGGGACCGGGCGACTCCTCTGAACTCCGGCTTGCTCTGTCAAACGGCCACTCTCCGGGTACCGATACTAATTCTAGGAGTTATCTGTAGATGAAACATTAAATTAGAAAAAAAACATATTGATCATAACTTTATGCAAGAGGTCAGTAAAGATCTTGGTATATTGAGAAAAGTTTATTGTTGATAAATCCTTCTTCTATTCAATTATTTTTAAGTCAAATTTTTCCCTATATCAACTACTATACTATTATTATATATATATTGTTTGGGTTGCTACATGGTAAATTTTCACCAACTACTTGTAATTCAAAGTGGTTCACAGTTTAACAGAAGAGATTCATTGCTCCTTGTTCAGGGTATTTATTGCTGTCTTTAGTAATGTAATAGTTTTTAGACATGCATGTTTATATTTAAATGTTGAATTTCAGGCAAGATCTTACATTTTATTCAGATATTCACTCACATTCACCTAGGCAAAAGTATTTCCATTTACCTTTTGGATACATCTGTTCCAGCTTTCAAGTCATAGTTAATGAAGGTTAATTCATCTTAAAAATAATGAATGGATAATTCTGGTGGTGTAATCATTGTCTGACTCTAAGGGTCGTGTTTTTTGTTTGCCTTGTCTTTTTTCTTTCTTTGGTACACTGTGTTATGTTTAAATTTTTGTATCATGTTTTAGTTTTTTCTTCTCTTTGAATACAGGGAAGCAATGAATAAGCCTTTAGGCTTCTTTCCCCCTGCACTGTAATTGATTGTTTAAAAAAATCTATTGTATATACTTACTATTTTTGTGCAACTAAACTACACTAAGACCCTGCTCCTACTGCTTTCCTCAACCACGCCTACATCTATTATCATTATATATTTTCACTATCATTCATTAAAATAAACCAACAGAATTCTATCATAAGAATCAAAATGATGAAACAAATGGCGGGGTGGACTCAACATCTTCTTGCCCCAGCAGCAATTTCAAAGGACATTTTTGCTGTTAATTGTGGTGGTATCGGTCTGATCCGGTGCTCCATTAAAATCGTGACGCAAAAACATAGGTCATATTGACGGCCAATGAATGCTGTCTGGAGAGGCTTTCCCCCATGACTACATGCAACAGTGATGAGCTTTTTTTGCACCTTCACAAGTCAGACTGATCCCTTACTGGCTTCCTTGTCCAACCTGGGTTGATACGATTCTGTAATTGGTAGTAACTTTCTGTGGTTCTGACACATAAAAGCTTGCAGCATTACAATGCACAACATCAAAAAGTGGCTACTTTTAGTGTAATAGGCAAGGGAAAGAGGTAATAGCTTCGGCTGCTGTTAATAGCTATTCTAGCAACTTCTACCAGTCATAACCACAGCAAATAACATAACATTTTATGACATGGCATGGCCACATAAAAAATTTGAATTAGGGTATGGAAAAAAAGTACTATTCCAGTGGCATTGATGGTTTGTTTCATTTATTAAGTGGAGCTAGAAAAGCAGATATGGCAGCTGGACTACAGAGCAGCCATGGCATGACACTGGCAACCAAATCCGTTGGGCCAGCCAACATAGGTTAGCCCACGCAGATACAAGGCAGGTAAAAGACTGGGTCTCACAATCTCTGTTAAAAATAGTTGCAATTCCTTTATAATTTCTTGCAGTTTGCTTGGGGCATCATTTTCAGAAGACTATCCAAACTTTCTATTGTAATCATATATGGCCACACTCAGAGGCTCGTTTCTGCACCAAGCTATCAACTGTAATCTACCTTGGTTCTTTTCTGAGAGTGGCTAGAGTAAAGAAAGAGAGTAGAGATCTTCCATCTGTTAAACTTCAAGATAACGGCGATGAACGCCCCGGTTCTCGTTCAACGCAACTAAGGCAGTGTATTGATATGAGATTGGTTTGTACTGTAAGTGGGCCGATGTATTGCCTCCAGCCAACATTCATATTCATTTTTTGTAAGATCCAATCTAAGTGCAATATGAAGTCCTCATCATCCAGCACCAAGGAATAAACAGGGGTTATAAAACAGTTTGACCCTGTTCACATACCTCTATAACGCATCACATCTATGCAGAAGTATGGCAGTCTGGCTGTGTGGCGGGCTCTTTCTATATTAGTGTCTGCCAGCCATGATGGGCCCCTGAGGAGGCATTTCAAGCCTTCCAGTCAAATTGAGATTTTATATTTCTTTTTCATTTTTTTTTGCTTTCAAAATGTTTTGTTACTGTCAGCAGCAGGAGGGGGGATTTTTCATGTCTCTATGACTACAGTGAGCAGAAAGCTGTATGTCTTAATTGAGATATATTAAACAACCTTTGATTTGTGTAGCTGTAATGATTTTAGACCCTGCTTAACTACACATGTGCCACACTTGCTACTGACATTTTGTATTTGTGTTGGGAGGCTGGACCCTGAACTCAAAGCTATGATGAGATGTCACTTGGAAAATACAATTGCGGTTGCAAGTTTACAATGACGTGCTGTATCTCAAAAAATGAGCTAACGTGTGAATAATAATGTGGGTATAATGTTATAATAGTATACAGTATGAGTGTGTATGATATATTATGGTGAAAATTAGAGGTAATATAAAAATATAGCAGCATCCAGTAGAAAATGTTTAGGTTTGTTTATGGGAGACATGGATTGAATCCTGTTCATCTCATGGTTGGTAATGAAATTCAAACTTTTATGTACAAAAAACAAAGAAATGTAAAACATATGTATCCATTCACATTTTACACATCCATCAATGCTGACTTACTGTATCATAAAAAAAGGTTAACAGTCAAATAGTGCAGCGTGGGCTTAGATGTAGCCATGTTAAACTAGGTCCATATGCTAAAAAGTTCAAACGTGAAATCTTGAAATGACCTATGAGGTAGTGTACACAAACATATAGTGTAGAAAACACACACAACACACACACACACACACACACACACACACACACACACACACTAAGAATGGAGGGATACCAGTGCAATATAATTGTCTTTGTGATGAATTCCCCTACAGTGTTCTCTGAGACATCCAGTCCATCCTGACAAACCAAACATTTTTCACTCACAGTCCACTGCTTCCTCTCTCTTTCCTCTCTCTCTTTCTCTCTCTCTCCTTCCTCTCTCTCCTTCTATTCCCCCATACTTGACTGATTTTGCATGTCCTTCTTTCTTCACCTTTTTTCCATGAGCAGAAAAAAAATGCACAGCCGTAAACGGCTGCTGGGCATCTGTGGTTATTAAGAACAAAATTTGATACTGTGTGGGTCTGACTGTTGCAGCAGAGGCACAGACTGCGATGTGCTTTATTTTCTCAGCTGGAGCCAGCAAAGTTGATTTAGCTAAGTTGATATTTCCACTTTTGGCACATTTCCGAATGTTTTGCACATAAATGACACAAAACTGCAGTTTTTCTCTGGAGTTGGTTTAAATTTCTTTTCCATTTTTTATTAGTGTCTGATCTTCCAGTACTATTGCCAAGTAATTCGGTCTTTGTGAAAAGAAGAAAGCGAGATCATTTTGCATTCCATGTCATCCAATAGAATTGTGAATACAAGAGATCGTGAAATGGGGAGGAAACCGCGGAAGAAGAAAAAAGAATTGATTTGAAGAGAAAATAAGTAAGACGAAGAAGGGTATGTAAAGGGAGTGGAAGAAGGACATGAAAGAAACCGTCTTTGGTTAAAGCAACGAATAGATGGTAAGAAAAAGCAAAAGAAGTCACAGTTGTTCCATCTTCTGGCTGTTTGAAGTTGTCTCTAAAAATTGAAAGCAGTGGCGTTCCTAATCTTCATCACCTGCACGAGTGTATTCAGTTTTTGATAAACCGCCATGCAACCTGAACTAACACGCACGCATGCACACACCACACACACACACACACAAATACACACACCCATTTAAATTTAAAAAGGATTATCCTGCTAAAGAGGAACAGACACACACAGCTCATACAAACCAAGGCCGTTTGCGTAAACTGATAATGAACTTTATCTGAAGTCATGATAGGTTTGTGCTGTTTGTGTTGATTGTAGAAATAAAGAGCACAGTAGCAGTGGTGGCTGGAAATAACAATCCTCTGGAAAAACAATACTGGATTCAGTTCCTGCAGAGCCTGCCGAACCGGCCTGCTGTAGTGGCGCTGTAGCCGGCGGGCAGATGTCATCCTGGGAATGTCTCGCGAGCAGTAGATCCACTGTATATTCCTGATTACTTAGTCAGGGCCTTATCTGCAAACTGCCACATGGCTACTTGACAGTTGGCTTGGACCTCCTTTCACTGCGTCCTCATTTTTACCTAACATTTTCTTGTGCTCTTTTTAACATTTACATTTTTACTCTGCACCTTCATTCTGGTGTCCATCTGCCCTTTTTTCATCCTTTTCACCTTTGATGGCAGAATTAAAACATGAGTTTCACAGAGGAAAGATAAAAAGTCAGTGACAACAGAGCAGGATTTGTTTCTCATTTTTGATTTATTGGAATACCTTTCAGGATGACTTCACTCAATACAATCTTGTGATTTTTCCAAATGTGCTTGTCAAGAACGGTGTAAGCGAGATGTGTTGTTTTAAAAATTGAACAGCTGTGCTATCTTGTTATCCCAAGTGCCAAGTCCTAAGCCAGAAATGCAAAACACCATCTGGAAACCATCCCTCTTCAAAAGAACATCCCCTCAATTACATAAGAATCTTTATTTTTGACCACAGTGTCTGTGAGTAGTGTGATAGAGCTAATTGAAGAGTCTAATCCAAAGTGACATATGTGCCTCTACTCTTAGAGAAGTCATTTCATCCAGCCACAACATAGTCCAGAGAAAAGGACTGCAAGTAGATTAAGCTGCTCACCAATCACAATTTGTAAATTAATATTTGGTATGTTAAACGCTAAAACTTTGAATAATAATACTAATTATAATGTATACTTTATTAGTCCCGGAAGGGGAAATTACAATTTACATTTGTTGGTATTACACACATTACTCACATGCCTGAATTACAGGCAACCCTGAACTAACACGCACGCGCGCACACACACACACACACACAAACACACACAGACATTTAAATATTAAAGGATTATCTGCTAAAGAGGAACAGAACACACACAGCTCATACAAACCAAGGCCGTTTGCAAAACTGTATAATTGAACTTAATCTGAAGTCATGATAGGTTTGTGCTGTTGTGTTGATATGTAGAAATAAAGAGCACAGTAGCAGGGTGGGTGGAATAACAATCCTTTGGAAAAACATACTGGATTCAGTTCCGCAGAGTGACTTGATTTAGAACCAGCCTGCCGAACCGGCTGCTGTGGTAGAGAAATTCGGCCGGCGGGCAGATGTCATTCTGGGAATGTCTCGGTGAGCGGTAGATCCCACTGTATATTCTGATTACTTAGTCTTTTGCCTTATCTGCAAACTGCCACATGGCTACTTGACAGTTGGCTTGGACCTCCTTTCACTGGTCCTCCTTTTATCACCTAACATTTCTTGTACTCTTTTTAAACATTTGCATTTACTCTGCACCTTCATTCCTGGTGTCCATCTGCCCTTCTTCTATCCTTTTCACCTTCTGATAACAGAATTAAAAGATGAGTTTCACAGAGGAAAGATAAAAAGTCAGTGACAACAGAGCAGGATTTGTTTCTCATTTTAATGTTTGCCAATACCTTTCAGGATGACTTCACTCAATAATCTTGTGATTTTTCCAAATGTGCTGTCAAGAACGGTGTAAGCAAGATGTTTGTTTTAAAAATTGAAGCCCAGCTGTGCTATCTTGCTAAGCCAGAAATGCAAAAAACCATCTGGAAACCATCCCTCTTCAAAAGGAACATCCCCAATTACATAAGAATCTTATTTTTGACCACAGTAATGTCGTGAGTCGTGTGA
>NC_045746.1:16998078-16999444 GCF_008692095.1 Etheostoma spectabile
AGATTCTTATGTAATTGAGGGGATGTTCCTTTTGAAGAGGGATGGTTTCCAGATGGGTTTTTTGCATTTCTGGCTTAGCAAGATAGCACAGCTGGGCTTCAATTTTTAAAACAAACAACATCTTGCTTACACCGTTCTTGACAAGCACATTTGGAAAAATCACAAGATTAATTGGTGAAGTCATCCTGAAGGTATTGGCAAAACTTTCAATGAGAACAAATCCTGCTCTGTTGTCACTGACTTTTTATCTTTCCTCTTGAAACTCATCTTTTAATTCTTTATCAGAAGGTGAAAGATAGAAAAGAAGGGCAATGGACACCAGGAATGAAGGTGCAGAGTAAAATGCAAATGTTTAAAGAGTACAAGAAAAGTTAAGGTAGAAAAGGAGGACGCAGTGAAAGGAGGTCCAAGCCAACTGTCAAGTAGCCATGTGGCAGTTTGCAGATAAGGCAAAAGACTAAGTAATCAGGAATATACAGTGGGATCTACCGCTCACCGAGACATTCCCAGGAATGACATCTGCCCGCCGGCCGAATTTCTCTACCACAGCAGGCCGGTTCGGCAGGCTGGTTCTAAATCAAGTCACTCTGCAGGAACTGAATGCAGTATTGTTTTTCCAAAGGATTGTTATTCCAGCCACCACTGCTACTGTGCTCTTTATTTCTACATATCAACACAAACAGCACAAACCTATCATGACTTCAGATTAAGTTCAATTATACAGTTTATGCAAACGGCCTTGGTTTGTATGGAGCTGTGTGTGTCTGTTCCTCTTTAGCAGGATAATCCTTTTAATATTTAATGTCTGTGTGTGTGTGTGTGTGTGTGTGTGCGCGCGTGCGTGTTAGTTCAGGGTTGCCTGTAATTCAGGCATGTGAGTAATGTGTGTAATAACAACAGAATGTAAATTGTAATTTCCCCTTCCGGGACTAATAAAGTATACATTATAATTAGTATTATTATTCAAAGTTTTAGCGTTTAACATACCTAAATATTAATTTACAAATTGTGATTGGTGAGCAGCTTAATCTACTTGCAGTCCTTTTCTCTGGACTATGTTGTGGCTGGATGAAATGACTTCTCTAAGAGTAGGAGGCACATATGTCACTTTGGAATTAGACTCGTTATTTCATAGTGCCATAGTCAGCAAGACTCACAGACACTGGGTCAATGACGATCTAACGCGTATCTTATTTAATCAATGAGGGGATGTTCCTTTTGAAGAGGGATGGTTTCCAGATGGGTGTTTTGCATTTCTGGCTTAGGACTTTGGCACTTGGGATAACAAGATAGCACAGCTGGGCTTCAATTTTTAAAACAAACAACATCTCGCTTACACCGTTCTTGACAAGCACATTTGGAAAAA
>NC_045746.1:16999454-16999554 GCF_008692095.1 Etheostoma spectabile
GTATTGAGTGAAGTCATCCTGAAAGGTATTGGCAATAAATCAAAAATGAGAAACAAATCCTGCTCTGTTGTCACTGACTTTTTATCTTTCCTCTGTGAAA
>NC_045746.1:16999579-17014579 GCF_008692095.1 Etheostoma spectabile
ATCATTAGAGAGGAGAATTAAAAACAACCAATGACAGTCTGCAAATGGAGTCCTGAACAGTGAGCAAAGGGCCACAAATACTGTCATTAAACAACTTTTAAAAGGAGGTTTAACAGACTACTCTCAAATCCCAACAGTGCTTCACACTAACAGAATACAGTGACAGTAGTGAATGCCTCCTTAATATGGAATAATGGCAGAGGAATTAAAAGAGGAGACGTCTCTCCAGGGCTGTTTTGGTTTCTACTCCCAAATCCTACACAAACGAAAGAAGATTGCCTGACAGTACCAGTCTTCAATTAATCGTTTTCCAATCAATTAAACAAAAGCTGGATGCCAACCGGCTACCCAGCAGTCCGGGAACCAATCAATCTGCAACGAGTCCATGCCAATCTGTCTGTGTGGTGCTCATAATGTTGCAAGTGTATCTTGCACGGACAAAAGAGCTTTTAGTGCCACGGAAATGTCACACCATGCGTGTGTGCCAAGTGTGCATGTTTCAGGAGTATCTGTATGTAAGGCACACCTTACTGTCAAGTGAGCGTTGTGCTTTGATCCTGAGTTGTCGTGTGTACCAGGAGTGAATTAACCGGGTGGGGGTGTGTTTGGGGGGGGGGTGGGTTGAAAGATGTAATGTTTGTGGATGTGCCAAATGTACTTTTCAGGACATATATATTATATATTACGAAAATACACAGTATTGTACTGTGAGTGTTGCCGATGAATGTGTTTGCATGTACTTATGCATGTTTATCCAAATCCCTCAGCTACCTATCCAATGGCAGCCTTCGTTGGTAAGAGCCTGGGGGTCTGAACCATTATGTTTTTTCTACTTCACAATGCTCAGAAGTGATTAGAAACACTTTCCTGGTTTTCATCCTGAGCAGCCGTCACAAGGACACACTCAATCAGCGCGTGCCTTAGTTTGCATGATTTAGTGTACATGAGCTTTACAGATCTTGGCTACATAGTGAGAGCGAAAGTATTTATCTTGGCAATCGCCACCACTGCCGGTAAAATTGTTGTACCACAGTAGTATCATCCGACATCTCCTCACGCGTCCTGAAACACTTCATCCAGATGCCAGGGCAATTAACAAGCAACATCAATCCGAGCTGTCAACCATAGCCATTAAATCCTAAAATAAACCTTCATGAATCGTGTTCCCCCGCAATTACCAGGATCTGGGGTTTAATGCGGATGAAAACAAAAAAATACAGAGCAATAAAACTGTGCGTTTGATTAGAATAGAAATGCTGCTGAAAAATGACGTAGAGTTACATGCAGTGGGATAGCAGCAAACGCATAGGCCTCTAATGCATCCGTCGTCTTGCCACAGCACATGACTGACAGAGTCTCAAAGACAAGAAACAGTGCATCAACGTATTCCTGACAAAAGTCACCAATCTTTGTGACAACAGACCGGTGATTATTTCTTTAACAACAAAGTTGCCTGAGGGAAACTGACTTGTCCTTTCGGAACAAATCACATGTTGAAGCAGACAGTGTCTCTACTATATGGCAACAGAGATGCAGAATAATTACTGCACTCAGTTTTTGTTTACAACGAAACCATTAAACAACTCATTCCATCAGTTCTTTGGTTCATAATCTACAATGTTGGGGTGACAGTTGTAAACAATAATCAGTTGTACGGTTTTGATAGCATTTAATAAGTGATATGTTTTTCTAGTTTGCTTTCAAGCAACTGAGTTGACACAAAATCTGACAATCTATTTGTTCGCATGACCGGGTATTGTGGGGAAACGCTTTAAGTTCAGTGAGTACAAATACGTAAATCTATCAGCTTTTTGGGGACGATCTTTCCACAATCAGGCAAAAAGATTTCTCCTTCGCATGTGCAGTTTGTTTAAAATAATAAAAACTAAGTCGTTTAACTCATACTTTTCACGCCTTCCAATCAGAGGACTGAATGCACCTGCTTCTCAGCCCAGGACAAGCGCCAAACTATCCAACGCCGCGGGACATCTGTCTGTCGATCACGCTTGTCTGCTGCTGCGAACGGTTTGGTTATTCTAACACAAAAAAAAAAAAAACACTCGTTTTCACATACCTTCCTCGGCGTGAACAGTCTTCTTCTAGATTCAGCAATAATATCCAAAGCACGAAATCAGCGTTTTACGGAGATCCAGTTTATACTGGCGTTCCGCGGGCTCTTGTCATCTCTCAGCCTGCGCGCAACGCACCGCAGCAGAGACGCACTGTGTTTCGAGTGGAGCGGAACGCGTCTGGGCAAATAGTGCGGTCTCGGGAGCCACACGGCCTATTTGATATCTCGGGGTAGGGTTTTATAGACGAGATTGACAACGGCGAGCGCAATGAAGAGGGTGTGGAGTCGTGGGTTACGGTGGGTTCTACCTATCAAGGAGCTGAAACCTGAATCTCCGCGCCAGGTGTTTCCACACATCAGCCCCAGTAGATGGCCTTTTTTCTACGACTGTCCTTGATGGGAAGCGAGGGGTTTCGGTAAAGCAGGGACCTAGCGGCTCTCTGTTATAGAGAGTTTAGTGAGATATATTTCCTCAATTCACAGAGCCCTGCACTTATTTAACGATTACAGATCGTGGTTCTAATGTGAATGAATGGGGTTCCTAGCGGGGCTGCAGGTGTTCCTCAACTCATTCAGTCATTATTTCAATTTAAGTGGTTGCACTGTGATAACAATCTGTGATTTGAATGTAACAAAGGGGCGACTCAACACCACCCCACTTTAAGACCAAATCTAGGTTTAATCCTGTAAAGCAGATTTTTAATCATGCTAGGTCAAAAACTCTTATTATATATTGGATTTAATTGCAATTATTGTTTATATGGACAAAAAATGTAACTGAAGTAATAAAACTTGAGAATTTCTTAATAAAAAAAACTGAAATAATCTTGAAATAGATTTTGGAAATGTAAACGCTTAAGAAAGACATTGTAGAAATACAATACAAAAGGTACCTCCCAATAATAACAAACAAAAGGCAGTGACAGACCACTACCCCTCAGGGATCTGACCAAGGAAATGTATTTTGTTTATGGCATTTTGAATGGACAAGTCCATAATATGGACCAACAATGTACCAATACCAGAAACTACTTCATAAAAAAGACTTGATCTTTCTTGACCATACTGTACTTGTTTGATTCCTTCTCTAAAGATGAAATAAATGGGCTGAGAGCAGGATTGTCTCTTTTCTACAAAATGTAATTTCTCCTGTTTAAACATTAAATTCTAAACCAAAATAACATATAACAAACAACACTATAAATCTGAGTCAGTGTCCCAATCCTTGGACATGTTTAATAAAAACATTGACAGCCAACTTGAGAAAAATTCATGTACATCTTTAGTAAACACAAGATTATCAGCATAATTGATATAGGCTAGTTCAACATTTTACACTCTTTTCTTCACACAGCGAGTCCACAAATTGACCCTGAGACAATTTATATAATGGAAATCATCCTTTCTAAGGGACTATTGATTTGACGCTACTTAAAGTGAGGAGACGTGTTAATATTTATTCTGCACCAAGCAAATATTATCAAGCTTGTTCTACCATTTTTGTTTGTGTTCTCTTGAGGTCATGAGATGAAGAGCTGTTTAAGGGTTTGCTCATTGTAACATCGTAATCGCCACACACAACACACACACGAGAAAGTGTACCATACACAAAAATTCGCCCTGAATGACACTGCACAGTTTAGCTGGAAAGCATACAGTTTTTATGCTGATTGACAAGCAGATAGTGTTTTTTGCACGGAGAAAACTTATGATGTGAACACAGGTGAAGTTCCAATCAATTCAGTCTTTTCTTAGAGTTAAAGGAAGGCTGCAGAAGATTCAGAGCTCGCTATGGTTCAGATTTTGTCTCTTGTGACAAAGCTCATCAGACAAAAATACTTTCCAGCACCAACCGTTCCTTTATTAAAATTGTTTGTATCAGTTTGGTTCTTATTCTTTGTTAAAGAACAATTCAGGTTAAGTGGCTATGCAAATTACAATTACCCAATATCATGAATTTGGTCCTCAAAAAGTCCAAGTACACTTCTTATCTATTTATTGGATGAAATTATCTTTGCTTTTTCACTAACTATACTCTCAGCTTCCTGTGTAAACCTGAATGCAAAGAGTGAGTTCAAAGCTGAAAGCTAAGACCTCCTTTAAAATATAAACTGGCCTTAGATTCCCTTAATGATAATGAGCCTCCACTGCGGCAGCGCTTCAATATACACTGCCAGCCTCGGCTATTTAGCTGCTTTTCAAAATTAATGACATGCTAATAAAAGTCTAGTCAGCACACCTAATTTTCCCCTAAAACAAGCCCTGCAACTGACGGAATGAAGTAGCTTTGTGATAATAGTAGTAAGTACTTTTAAAATCCACAATGCAAACTCACCCTCTCTGTGCAACGGTATGCACATACATATACACTACACATGCAAATGCTCCAAAATTAACTGTAAAACTCATTATCACTGTCGTCACCCAGCCTGCTGTCCATTCCTGCTGTCTTTACTCAACCACAGGCCACACACACACAACACAACACACACACACACACATACACACACCCACACACACACATTAGGGCCATCAGCCTGACGATCCTCCCAGCAGGGGGCTGGTAGCCTCAGTTCTGGGAGCTGATGAACATGATCATCTGTCCCCTCTGTGGTCATTACTCACGAGGACAGAGGCCAACTCCACTCACTCACTCTGTGTCTCCCCCCTCACAGTCCATTACGTACTACAACAGTCTCTTTTTGTGCTCTCAGTCTCACATCACTTATTTGCCATAACACTGCTACATTTCAAAATTAAATTCTTTAATGGGCAAATTCTTACAGTTAAAGGTAAGGATGGTGTTTTTCTGATGACCAAAACCAACAGTGTATACTTAATTAATTTCTGACTTCCTTACTCTGTCTGTGGCACTCAGCGCCCAAGCCCATTCTTCTGAAAATCTATATAACGTGTCACAAATAATATTTTATTTTAAAAGGGTTCATTATTTTTCTGAAACAGCAGTTAATTAACAAACATCACTCAATCAGGACTATATAGTGATTTGGCAGGGACTACTTTTAACTGTGCTTTATACACATTAGTGAGCATATTTGGCAGCAGGACAATAACAATTAAACAGTAAAAACTGACCACATTTGGTAATGAAGGAACAGTCATCAGGTGCAACAGGGTGGGTTACTGTGTTTTATTTGTTTTCGAACAAACTGAGGTCTGTGGCACGGAGGAAGGGTCAGCTGTTATCAGTTTAGCTACACACAATAGGCTACTTGTTACATGTAATAGAGTTGGGCGGTATCCAAATTTTCTTTACCGTCAACTCCCCCTATTTTACCACGGCATACGGTATTACCGTGACAATTAAAATGATGACGTAAAGCTCGACGGCAAACTGTGACTTGTGCCAACACCATCACAAACTGAATACTAAACACTACACGGAAAAACCTCTCCCTTCTGTTAGGTCAAAACCCAAAGCTGCAAACTGCAGATGTGTGTTCTTCATCGAGACAGGTAACTCGGTGCACGACTGCCATCTTCACACATACAATCAGTGGTGGAAGAAGTATTCAGATGATTCAGAAGAGAATAATACCACACTATAAGAATACTCAATTACAAGTAAAAGTCCTGCATTGAAAATGTTACTGGAAACAATCAAAACCGTTCTGTCAATCAACTGAGTGTTTAATTGGCATCATTTCAGCTGTACTGTAACTAACTAGAATCTAAAGCGTCCGATGAATGTGGTGAATAAAAGAACAATATTTTCTCTGAAATGTAGTGGAGTGGAAGTAGAAAGTGACATGTGAAAGTGGCATGAAAAGAAAAGACTTAAGTAAAGTACAAGCACATCAATTTGTACCTAGGTGCAATACTTGAGTAAATGTAATTAGTTGCTTTCCACTACTGCACACAATGGCTACATCTGCTGCAATGCTCCCTCCCGGCAATGGGTTTGCATTATTGATCAGTCCCACAATGACCACGAAAAAAAAAAAAAAAAAAAAGACGTTAATCACAACCTGTTGTTACAGTGGGGCATTGATGCAGTATATAGATGTCATCTCCAGCAGATGCCTGCACATTCATTGAGGTTCATTACCATGCACAATTTCATGCTGATGCTCGCTGCTGGCCCTGCCCTCTCTGCTCCTCCCCACATGCACATCAGAGAGGAGAAGGCGAGCAGCGGAGGAGGAGGAGAGGGAGCGGAGTCACTTGACCTTTTCTGTTCTCTGGCCTGTTGCACTCATCCAAGCAGAAAGAGGGGGGTACAAAGAGATAATGGAGAAGAGGTGTGGGGAGCACATTCATGTCTGTAAGTTGTACACACTTAATCACACAAGTGTGACTGTTTAAGAGTATATCCACACCAAGCTGGTTAACATCTACAAACTGTTTACAGGAACTACCTGAAATTCATATAATTTTTGTAAAGATCTCCATTCAGAATGAAACATCTAAAATGAGCATGCGCTAAATTTTGTCTCCTCTTTCAGTAAGCAAACAATAAAATTATCTTTGTTACATGTCGCCCTTCCTTCTCTCTCCACATTTCCTGACCATCTCTACCATACACTATCTCCAGAGCCCTCCCAATAAACCATATTTCAATATGAGGCAAAGTCATCTTACAAAAAAAACATTAATATAAGATAAATAACGACCGTTGTATTGGTGTTTAGCAATGCTGACAGTTGAAATGAATCAGTTAGGCACGACAGAGTAAGCTGGCTTCTTTACGTTTCTGTACGAGAGAAAAAGATATATTTTCAGATAAATGACGCTCAATGACGCTGGTTAAATCCACTCCTGACGTCTATCTGAATGGGTCAAAGTATGTCATTTAACCCTCCTCTCAGCAGGGGCTGGACACAGACCAGATGCCGCACGGCTTTGCTAAAAATTGATTTAAAATACAGATTTGAGGCCAGTTTTAAATGTATTTCAACCAACTCTGAAATAAGAAAGACAGTAAAGAGAGACAGAAAAAGGTAAGGATTGTAGTGAAAGAGAGGTGATTCATGGCTTTGATTAAGTGTAATTCTCTGGTTTTAAGGCAAGTGTAGGACTCTACTGTAGACTGGAGTAGACAGTACGTATGTCTCCAGTATGATTGTGTGAACGTGGTGTAAATCATAATAATGAGGTGAGCAGTTTCAGGTTTGACACCGCGGCTGTCCCCCCTCTTTTATCCTCCTGCATAATGCCACAGTAATTCTTTTGACACCTTTGGGATTAAGAGAAGCACAGGAGGAGGGAAGAGGTTGTGGTGGCAGGTGAGAAAGGGAGGGAAGAAGGGGAGAGGAAGGAAATGTGGCGATGGATGAGGATGATGGAGCGAGCGGGTGTTTGATAACAGTAGGCTACAAGTCCCTGATGTATTGTACCGTAGCTGCGTTATTCCCAAGATGGGACACCGAAAACGCTGCAAGTGAAAAGGTGTTAATGTGTCTTTGAAAGAGATATACAGTTGCACACATACAGTATACTCACACACACATTCACAAGGATGCCTTGCGTTAACAACACACACACACACACACACACACACACACACACACACACACACATCCCCATGCCCACACAAAGCTGTGGTGACAATAGTAGATACAGTGTGTTTTAAAGGGCACAGGGAAGAGGGCGTCACTCTTTGCTTCATTCAGATGGGTGTAAGACAATCCTCATTCCCTTATGAGATGATTAGCTGCTGTGTGTTAATACACAAACATCTCATTATGAAATTAGATTACTGATACATTTAACAATAACTCTGGACAGATTGTTTTATTGCCTATTAGTATTTCTATAATAGCCAGTTTGTGATTTGTTGGGATTTATTGCAATCATTCTTTTTTTATTAATGCAAAGAGATAATAACCTTACGTGTGGTTCGACTATGAATCACTTTTTTATCTCTACATCGTCTCATTTGAGAAGCAGGTCACACTGGTGTCCAGGTGGCAGTCCTAGGAGAAATGGGTAAAGCAGCCCATGGGAGGACGACTGTCATTGGCTAATGGGTCCTGTGTTAAATTAGTTCGGGTACAGAGTTTGTGATGTCATATAGGTCACTGGAAAGTTTTGATGTCACATTAGGACATACTCATGCTCATAGGCTCATAGATGGAAGAAGAATGCAGAATGTTTACTTACTGAAAGGCCAGCACATTGATGTTAAAATTCTCTGTTAGTTAGTTAAGTAACTAAGTAAAAGTACAGAAGTTTATCAACAAAATGTACTTCAGTATCAAAGTAAAAATACTTGAGGTGCAGAAAATTGCCCTGTGACTGATACATTTTTATAGATTACGTCATGAGATTGTTAATACTGATGGAACAATGAGTATACTTTTACTGTTGTACTTTAAATGTGTGTACTTTTACTGTTGTAACTAGGTTATCTACTTAAGATGAGATGATTATGGAGTAGGGGGAAAAGTTACTCTTTGGTTCAACGCCTGACATTTCATTCACTACAACAAGAGGCCGTAGACCCACAGCAAACGGGTTGGGAACCACTGGTTTAATTTTAACAATGGGTGATTCTTGTATGTGTTTTTAATGTAAAACCTAATCTGAAAAGTATAAAGAAGTAACTGTGCTAATACATACTGATATTTACCTCTAGAATTTAGGTTTAGTTACTGTAGTAAAGTAGAGTCAAATAGATACTTGAGTAAAGTACAAATACCTCAAGTTATAGTTAAGTACAGTACTTGAGTAAGTCCTAGTTAATTCACAATAGATCACAATATATTTGTTATTGACAGTTGAAAATCTAACCTTAAATGCACTGAATACATTTTTGTCAGTCAGTCAGTAGGAGTTGGGTTGGGAACCAGAGGGTCACAGGTTCAATCCCGTACGGACCAAAGTAGGTGGTGGACTGGTAGCTGGAGAGGCACCAGTTCACCTGGGCACTGCCAAGGTGCTCTTGAGCAGGCACCGAGCCCCCAACTGCTCGGGGCGCCTTTCCATGGGCAGCCCCCTCACTCTGACATCTCTCCATTAGTGCATGTATAGGTACTGAGCATGAGTGTGTAATTAGGCCTATGTGTAATGGTGTAATAACAACAGAATGAAATTGTTAATTTCCCCTTGCGGGACTAATAAAGTATACATTTTTATTAAAGTGTTAGCGTTTAACATACCTAAATATTAATTTACAAATTGTGATTGGTGAGCAGCTTAATATACTTGCAGTCCTTTTCTCTGGACTGTGTGTGGCTGGATGAAATGAATTATCTAAGAGTAGAGGCACATATGTACTTGGAATTAGACTCTTCAATTAGCTCTATCACACTATCACCGGACACTGTGGTCAAAAATAAGATTCTTATGTAATGAGGGGATGTTCCTTTTGAAGAGGGATGGTTTCCAGATGGGTTTTTTGCATTTCTGGCTTAGCAAGATAGCACAGCTGGCTTCAATTTTTAAAACAACAACATCTGCTTACACCGTTCTTGACAAGCACATTTGGAAAATCACAAGATTATTGAGGTAGTCATCCTGAAAGGTATTGGCAAAACATTTCAAATGAGAAACAAATCCTGCTCTGTTGTCCATGACTTTTTATCTTTCCTCTGTGAAACTCATCTTAATTTCTGTTATCAGAAGGTGAAAGGTAGAAAAGAAGGGCAGATGGACACCAGGAATGAAGGTGCAGAGTAAAATGCAAATGTTTAAAAGAGTACAAGAAAAGTTAAGTAGAAAAGGAGGACGCAGTGAAGGAGGTCCAAGCCAACTGTCAAGTAGCCATGTGGCAGTTTGCAGATAAGGCAAAAGACTAGTAATCAGGATATACAGTGGGATCTACCGCTCACCGAGACATTCCCAGGAATGACATCTGCCCGCCGGCCGAATTTCTCTACCACAGCAGGCCGTTCGGCAGGTGGTTCTAAATCAAGTCACTCTGCAGGAACTGAAGCAGTATTGTTTTTCCAAAGGATTGTTATTCCAGCCACACTGCTACTGTGCTCTTATTTCTACATATCAACACAAACAGCACAAACCTATCATGACTTCAGATTAAGTTCAATTATACAGTTTATGCAAACGGCCTTGGTTTGTATGGAGCTGTGTGTGTTCTGTTCTCTTAGCAGGATAATCTTTAATATTTAAATGTCTGTGTGTGTGTGTGTGTGTGTGTGGTGTGTGCGCGCTGCGTGTTAGTTCAGGGTTGCCTGTATTCAGGCATGTGAGTAATGTGTGTATAACAACAGAATGAAATTGTAATTTCCCTTCGGGACTATAAAGTATACATTATAATTAGTATTATATTCAAAGTTTTAGCGTTTAACATACTAAATATTAATTTACAAATTGTGATTGGTGAGCAGTAATCTACTTGCAGTCCTTTTCTCGGACTATGTTGTGGCTGGATGAAATGACTTCTCTAAGAGTAGGAGGCACATATGTCACTTTGGAGTTAGACTCTTCAATTAGCTCTTCACACTACTCACAGACACTGTGGTCAAAAATAAAGATTCTTATGTAATTGAGGGGATGTTCCTTTTGAAGAGGGATGGTTTCCAGATGGGTGTTTTGCATTTCTGGCTTAGGACTTTGGCACTTGGGATAACAAGATAGCACAGCTGGGCTTCAATTTTTAAAACAAACAACATCTCGCTTACACCGTTCTTGACAAGCACATTTGGAAAAATCACAAGATTGTATTGAGTGAAGTCATCCTGAAAGGTATTGGCAATAAATCAAAAATGAGAAACAAATCCTGCTCTGTTGTCACTGACTTTTTATCTTTCCTCTGTGAAACTCATGTTTTAATTCTGCCATCAGAAGGTGAAAAGGATAGAAAAGAAGGGCAGATGGACACCAGGAATGAAGGTGCAGAGTAAAATGTAAATGTTTAAAAAGAGCACAAGAAAATGTTAAGGTAGAAAATGAGGACGCAGTGAAAGGAGGTCCAAGCCAACTGTCAAGTAGCCATGTGGCAGTTTGCAGATAAGGCCCATGACTAAGTAATCAGGAATATACAGTGGGATCTACTGCTCGCGGAGACATTCCCAGGAATGACATCTGCCCGCCGGCTACAGCGCCACTACAGCAGGCCGGTTCGGCAGGCTCTGCAGGAACTGAATCCAGTATTGTTTTTCCAGAGGATTGTTATTCCAGCCACCACTGCTACTGTGCTCTTTATTTCTACATATCAACACCAACAGCACCAAACTATCATGATTCAGATAAGTTCAATTATACAGTTTACGCAAACGGCCTTGGTTTGTATGGAGCTGTTGTGTCTGTTCCTCTATTAAATCAAATAAAAAAAAAAAATTGGCAGATACAGTCCTTTTTAAATTTAAATGTGGGTGGTATGTGTGTTGTGTAGTAGTGTGGTGTGTGCATGCGTGCGTGTTAGTTCAGGGTTGCATGGCGGTTTATCAGAAACTGAATACACTCTGTGCAGGTGATGGAAGATTAGGGAACGCCACTGCTTTCAATTTTTAGAGACAACTTCAGACAGCCAGGAAGATGGAACAACTGTGACTTCTTTTGCTTTTTCTTACCATCTATTTCGTTGCTTTAACCAAAAGACGGTTTCTTCATGTCCTTCTTCCACTCCCTTTACATACCCTTCTTCGTCTTACTTATTTTTCTCTTCAAATCAATTCTTTTTTTCTTCTTTCCGCTGTTTCCTTCCCCATTTCACGATCTCTTGTATTCACAATTCTATTGGAGTGACATGGAATGCAAAATGATGACTCGCTTTCTTCTTTTCACAAAGACCGAAATTACTTGAGCAATAGTACTGGAAGATCAGACACTAAATAAAAAATGGAAAAGGAAATTTAAAGACCAACTCCAGAGAAAAAACTGCAGTTTGTGTCATTTATGTGCAAAACATTCGGAAATGTGCCAAAAGTGGGAAATATCAACTTAGCTAAAATCAACTTTGCTGGCTCCAGCTGAGAAAATAAAGCACATCGCAGTCTGTGCCTCTGCTGCAACAGTCAGACCCACCACAGTATCAAATTTTGTTCTTAATAACCACAGTGATCCCAGCAGCCGTTTACGGCTATGTGCATTTTTTTTCTGCTCATGGAAAAAAGGTGAAAGAAAGAAGGACATGCAAAAATCGAGTCAAGTATGGGGGGAATAGAGAGAGAGAGAGAGAGAGAGAGAGAGAAGAGAGAGAGAGAAGCAGCAGTGGACTGTGAGTGAAAAATGTGTTGGTTTGTCAGGATGGACTGGATGTCTCAGGAGACACTGTAGGGGAATTCATCACAAGAGACAAATTATATTGCACTGGTATCCCTCCATTCTTAGTGTGTGTGTGTGTGTGTGTGTGTGTGTGTGTGTCTACACTTATGTTTATGTGTACACTACCTCATAGGTCATTTCAAGATTTCACGTTTGAACTTTTTAGCATATGGACCTAGTTATACATGGCTACATCTAAGCCCACGCTGCACTATTTGACTGTTAAACCTTTTTTTATGGTACAGTAAAAGTCAGCATTGATGGATGTGTACAATGTGAATGGATACATATGTTTTACATTTCTTTGTTTTTGTACATAAAAGTTTGAATTTCATTACCAACCATGAGATGAACAGGATTCAATCCATGTCTCCCATAAACAAACCTAAACATTTTCTACTGGATGCTGCTATATTTTTATATTACCTCTATATTTTCACCATAAATATATCATACACACTCATACTGTATACTATTATAACATTATAACCCACATTATTATTCACACGTTAGCTCATATTTTGAGATACAGCACGTCATTGTAAACTTGCAACCGCAATTGTATTTTCCAAGTGACATCTCATCATAGCTTTGAGTTGCAGGGTCCAGCCTCCCAACACAAATACAAAATGTGCAGTAGCAAGTGTGGCACATGTTGTAGTTAAGCAGGTGTCTAAATTACATTACAGCTACACAAATCAAAGGTTGTTTAATAATATCTTCAATTAAGACATACAGCTTTCTGCTCACTGTAGTCATAAAGACATGAAAAATCCCCCCTCCTGCTGCTGCACAGTAGACAAAACATTTTGAAAGCAAAAAAAAAATGAAAAAGAAATATAAAAATCTCAATTTGACTGGAAGGCTTGAAATGCCTCCTCAGGGGCCCATCAGTGGCTGGCAGACACTAAGTAAGAAAGAGACCGCCACACAGCCAGACTGCCATACTTCTGCATAGATGTGATGCGTTATAGAGGTATGTGAACAGGGTCAAACTGTTTTATAACCCCTGTTTATTCCTTGGTGCTGGATGATGAGGACCTCATATTGCACTTAGATTGGATCTTACAAAAAATGAATATGAATGTAATGGCTGGAGGCAATAACATCGGCCCACTTACAGTACAAACCAATCTCATATCAATACACTGCCTTAGATTGCGTTGAAGCGAGAACCGGGGCGTTCATCGCCGTTATCTTGAAGTTTAACAGATGGAAGATCTTCTACTCTCTTTCTTTACTCTAGCCACTCTCAGAAAAAGAATCAGAGGTAGATTACAGTTGATAGCTTGGTGCAGAAACGAGCCTCTGAGTGTGGGCCATATATGATTACAATAGAAAAAGTTTGGATAGTCTTTCTGAAAATGATGCCCCAAGCAAAACTGCAAAGAAATTATAAAGGAATTGCAACTATTTTTAACAAGAGATTGTGAGACCCAGTCTTTTACCTGCCTTGTATCTGCGTGGGCTAACCTACGTTGGCTGGCCCAACGGATTTGGTTGCCAGTGTCATGCCATGGCTGCTCTGTAGTCCAGCTGCCATATCTGCTTTTCTAGCTCCACTTAATAAATGAAACAAACCATCAATGCCAACTGGAACATAGTAACATTTTTTTCCATACCCTAATTCAAAGTTTTTATGTGGCCATGCCATGTCATAAAATGTTATGTTATTTGCTGTGGTTATGACTGGTAGAAGTTGCTAGAATAGCTATTAACAGCAGCCGAAGCTATTACCTCTTTCCCTTGCCTATTACACTAAAAGTAGCCACTGTTTGATTGTTGTGCATTGTAATGCTGCAAGCTTTTATGTGTCAGAACCACAGAAAGTTACTACCAATTACAGAATCGTATCAACCCAGGTTGGACAAGGAAGCCAGTAAGGGATCAAGTCTGACTTTGTGAAAAAGGTGCAAAAAAAAGCATCATCACTGTTGCATGTAGTCATGGTGGGAAAGCCTCTCCAGACAGCATTCATTGGCCTGTCAATATGAACTATGTTTTTGCAGTCACAGATTTTAATGGAGCACCGGATCAGACCGGATACCACCACAATTAACAGCAAAAATGTCCTTTGAAATTGCTGCTGGGGCAAGAAGATGTTGAGTCCACACGCCAATGTTTTGCATCATTTTGATTCTTATGATAGAATTCTGTTGGTTTATTTTAATGAATGATAGTGAATAATATAATAATGATAATAGATGTAGGCGTGGTTGAGGAAAGCAGTAGGCAGCAGGGTCTTAGTGTAGTTTAGTTGCACAAAAATATGAAGTATATACAATAGATTTTTTTAAACAAGCAATTACAGTGCAGGGGAGGAAAGAAGCCTAAAGGCTTATTCATTGACTTCCCTGTATTCAAAAGAGAAAAGAAAAAAAACTAAAACATGATACAAAAATTTAAACATAACACAGTGTACCAAAAGAAAGAAAAAAAGACAAGGCAAACAAAAAAACGACCCTTAGAGTCAGACAATGATTACAACCACCAGAATTATCCATTCATAATATTTTAAGATGAAATTAAACCTTCATTAACTATGACTTGAAAGCTGGAACAGATGTATGACAAAAAGGTAAATGGAAATACTTTTTTGCCTAGGTGAATGTGAGTGAATATCTGAAATAAAATGTAAAGATCTTGCCTGAAATTCATACATTTAAATATAAACATGCATGTCTAAAGAACATTTATATTATCTAAAGACAGCAATAAATACTTCCTGAACAGAGGAGCAG
>NC_045746.1:17017079-17034263 GCF_008692095.1 Etheostoma spectabile
GAGGAGAGGAGAATGTTTTTGGGGTATAACCACAATTGGCCAAAATATAAGAGACCAGCAGTTTGTCTGATCAATGTTAAGCACTACCAAACCCTTGCCTGTTGGAGGATGAATAAAGACATAACACGGCAGAGAGAAAGAGTTGTCTAATTTTCTAAATGTCACTTTTATGTGGCACCACCAACCTACTTACCTTTCTATCATCTACTGGTCTACATAATAAATATGTAAATTACAAAGAAAAGGCTCTTTTTCTGAGCTGCCTGATTATTAAGGGTGCTATCCCTCACTTTGGGGCCTCAAAAACATAATAATCCCTGTAATCATGCTCCAAATGCTGCACTAATAGGGTTATCTACAAACACAGCGATTTGTAGTTGATTGGCTTCATTCATGGTGCGTTCCCAGTGCCTCTCAAATTATTGCCGCATTGTGTTGCTCAGAAGAAAAGTTCATCCTTCAGTTTTTTAAGCTGAGGACTGTGAAACACAAAAGTAGGAAACAAGCAACAATGTCCTGCAATAAAGTATTATTAAATGCTGTATCCACAGTTAAAATACATTGATAGCAATGTAGGTATGTATGTAATGTAATGTATGTAACATGTGACCTATGTAAGGTCTTCAACGTTAAGGACACCTTAACTGAAAGTGAGACGTAGCAGGCACCCCCTACTACATATTGTATCAAATGAAGTTGCATATTAAACTGGGCCTACAATAACTGTTAGGGCAACCTAAAGCCTTCTTACATACCATTTTTGCATTAGCTATTAAAATATTAATTGTTGGCAGGATTTTATGAGTTTCCTCTTTAATAAAGCTTATAGGTTGGGCTGCCTCTGGTGAGTCCTGAACCATCCCTTAGTTATGCCGCTATAGGCCAACACTTCCCATGATGCACTGAGCACCTCTGTCCTCCTCCTTCTTTCTATCTGTATGCAACCTCATCCCATTAATGCATGTTACTTACTCGACTTCTTCCCTTTCCCGGAGTCTTGTGCTCTCTCGCCCCCGTAGTCTTGTGCTCTCTCGCCCCTCTCCTCTTGCCTCCTATCGTTTCCTGCAGGTGTTTCTGGCTTTGGAGCTGTGGAGTCTGGATCTGTGGTTGGAGTCACCTGCTGCCACCATGTTCCTGCTTGACACCCTCTGCTACAATTCTCCATGTCTCTCTCTTTCTCTGTCTGTCTGTCTGTCTGTCTGTCTATCTTGTCTCTGTCTGTCTTTCTCTCTCTCTCTCTTTCTGACTCCGTCTCTCTCTCTTTCTCTGTCTGTCTCTTCATCTCACCTCCAACCGGTCGAGGCAGATGACCGCCATGGTTCTGCTCGAGGTTTCTGCCTCTTAAAAGGAAGGTTTACCATCCCTCTGTCGCCTAGTGCTTGCTCTTGGTGGGAATTGTTGGGTTTCTGTAAATAACATCACAGAGTACGGTCTAGACCATGCACTTTTATGAAAACTGCAATGAGATAACTGTTGCTGTGATTTAGCGCTATTTAAATAAAATTGAATTAAATTGAAATGAAAATTTCCCAAATGTGTATTTATTACTTATTGTTACATATTCCAGGTGATCAGAATATTTAGTGACTTATACATTTTTAGGAATGTATTAATGGTATTTTTATACCATTAATTTTACTACAAGTAATTAATAGCTTTTTTTATGTTGTCCCTTACTTCAGGTGGAACTATTAAACACACAATCTTGCATTGCCAGACCTCGGCTGGAGTTTAGTCTGGATATAAACCTTATCTATTCTGGAACATGGGAAAAATGCCCTGGCTTGTTGGCATTTCTTTAAACCAATCACAGCCGTTCTGGGCGGCGCTAAACTCTGGATGCAGCAGCGGCTCCTTTGCAAAATAGATGGCGGAGATAGCGGAGGGGGAGGACTTTATCCCAGTAACGTGCATCAATTAAGCCAGACTAACCCTGGTATTCAACCAACTGCGGAACGGCTGCGTGTCGGCTCCATACTTCGCCATCCTCCAACACCCACCAGGTCCGGATTTGTTGCGGAATGGCTGCAGCCTTGACTGACAGCTTCATGTATGATTGCACGACATAACAAGATGTAGTTTCTATAAACAGATAAATAAAACCTCTGACCTGTTGACTTCGGGCCTGTCTCCGCCCATTATGACTTTTTCAAGGTGTAGTGAAGGGAAATATGATCTGCCGTAATCAGGTTGTCTTTTATTTTAAAAATTAACTGGATGTTTTATTTTTTCTTTGCTTGACTTCCTGTACCCCACAATCCGCCCTTTACTAAATTCAATGATCCCCAGCCGTTTCGCAGTTGGTGGAAATCAGGGGTAATGTACACGTAACTCTTGATACAGTCAGGAATCTTAACATTTGCGAGTGTTTTTATAAATACCTCTTCAAATGAACTTTTTCACCCCCACCCACTGCTGTTATTTATACAAATACCAAAAGAATATGGCTTGCTGCTTTCTCTCTCTCTCTCTGTCTCTCACACTCACTCACACACACGCACACACACACACACACACACACACACACACACACACACACACACACACACACACACACACACACACACACACACACACACACACACATTACCTCAGCATAGTTACTTGAACAAAAGCAGGCTTACTGAACTACAAGCCCAACAAACATCCCACCTGCCTGTGGGCTGGCGAGTGTCAGCTTTATGATACAGCATACACCTGCAAACTCACAAACACACTCATCCAGTCTCACTCACAGCCTGCTTCTCTATCACATTACTCTTCCGCCCACAGGCCAAACCATGAATCTTCAACAGTGAGATACGAACAAAGACGGAGAACGGGATCGAGGCTACACAATGACTGCAGTGAGTCAGTGCTTGTAATGTGATTTGTCACTCCCTCTGCTCTCTCTGATGAGATTACGGGACCGGCTTTCGGCCGGCCGTGTCAGATGAGATGGTGGCCTCTGATAGGAGAAGCAGAGCAGAAACCAGGAAGTGCTTGGCTTGTCTGCAATCTGTCACACCGGACCCGGGAATACCAAATTCGAGAACATGACGACTGCGAAGATGTCAGGGGATTGTGGCTGTGCGTGTGTCTGAATGAATTAAATGGACTTGACAGAATTTGTTATACATACTTTCATTTGTCTCTTACATACAGAGACCCACACACACAATATTTCTGTGTTGTGTTTCCTCTGGGAAAATGGGTATCTACTTACAGTTGTCCTGCCAAGACTTTTAGTATTGCTTCCAACGTTTACATCAGCATCTTCCCATACTTTAATTTTGAGTTTTGGTTCATTTTATCAGTTGTGTAAAGTGTGCTGAAATTCTCCATCACAGTTCGGCTTGGTAGCCTGACTCCTGCTTAAATGCATTTAAGAAAATAGTTACAAGCCACTGCCTGCCATTTTTATCTTCATTTTAAAAAGTTTGGCTTCACTAAAAAGCTTTTAACGTCTTTCATCTTAGCCTCTTGAAGGGAACACCACCTGGAAGGAGGTAGGAACAACTCTTATATTAGATCTGAGGGGTACAATGAGATAACCTGAAGCCCAAATTGAAAACATTTGGTACGTTTTTGGGCCGTTTTTTGCTTATCTTTTATATTTATAGTATTTTGTGTATGGGACATGTTTTCTGTCTAGGCTCACCATCATCTATTGCCGAATAAGGTAACACAATGGTGACTGAGCTTGTGGCCCACAGATGAAAGCCAATGCATTTAAAATATTACAAATTAAATGTCTGTGGTGACATTTCCAGGAGAAATCACAAGCAGTGCACAGTTAGTGACGCGTTTTCCATCACCTAGCAGTGGTTGGTCTGCCAGAGAGGGTAGGCAGAGCTAACAGAACAGACTCACTTGGACTGTTTGGATCTCTGCGAAGTGAGATCCTAAACCCACCTGTAATTACTGCTTATTGCCATAGATGCCCCCAAAGAAAAAGACACGGAGATCTTCAAGATTTCTACTTTAATGTCTGTCTTTGGCATTTGCCTTGATTTAACTCCACAGGATGCCACTTCATATGACCCCTTGACAGAACTGACAAATACACGTGGAAGATACAGTAGGCTACTTGTAAACGACAACCAGTAAAATTTGTATTTGTCAGACTCGTGGTGGTAAACACACACAAACACACACACACACACACACACACACACACACACACACACACACACACACACACACACACACACACACATCCAATTACAGCTGATGCAGTTTACTTTGCAATTTACTGACTAACTTTGAGTCATTTTTGTGGGGAAATTAGATACATTTTACAAACAAAATAAGTTCCTTAGTGTTTTGGATAGCAAAACTATTATTAAGTAGTCATGTTTACATTTTCAACAAAAAGAAGAAAAAACAACACTCACTCTGGAAGTAATTTCGGTTTTTAGACATTATACAGTGTCTTCTCAGCTTATTGTAATTGGCCAAGGGAAAACTTGGCATTTGGCTTCTACATCTTTTTGTACTGTTTTCTGCCTGCAGCAGATTGTGACCAGTGTAATATTTGAGACAATCCATTGTCTGAATTTTTTCAGCTGACAATTAGTATACATGAAAAAGCCCTGCAATGGCTGCCAACGATTTACAATAATCAGAAGGCCCTGCATGCATGCTGACCAGAAAGCCACTGAGGCTGAAGCTCTCCCTCTCCCTCACCTCTGGCCCCTCTCAATAAAACACATCCTCCCTGATTTAACCTATTTTCTGTCAATCCTCTCTTTTTGTCTCAATCTCCCCTCTCCTATTTCCAATGTGCCATCTCCCATATCTCGTTTCTCCTTTCATTTTCTCTGTAAATCCTCATTATAGCCAATCCTTCTTTTGTTGTTGTCTCTCTCACACGCTCAACGCTCCCTCCCCCTCTTCATCTCTCTCTCTGACTGGTGGCTTAGAGGGAAGTTGGCAGCTGGGAGAATAGTAGATTGTAGGGGGAGGAGGAGAGGGCTGGTTATGGCTGGCATGGCTCTTCCACTTGGCAGGGGGAGCCATGGGTAAATTGGATAGGTAACCTGCACCCGGTGCCAGTGTTCAAGGTTAGGCTGGCTCTGTATGGGTGCATCCAATTGACCCCCATCTGTTCAGCAGGGGTAAGTTGAACCTATGAGCTAGTACCTGACCAGAAGGTATAGAGATGGCCACACAAATGCCCTCATGCAACAATGCACACATGCCCTCATTTTCTGCCACACACAAACATCCTTGTATGCTTACAGTCCACTTGCGCATGAAATCACCCACTGACACAAATCAAGAGCAAGTCATGCCATCTTCTGCACCCCCCCCCCAATATTCTGCTTCTCTCACATGCCACTGCATCACGCACATAACGCTAAACTTCCTCTTCAGCTTAATCACAACTAAATCCTCCACTGCTTAATTTTTTTCCACTACGTTTGCAGCAACACAGCAACACGTGACGGCCTGTAAACATCTTCAATACAAGACTACACTGCTTGGTAACCCATTGTACCCATATTTCAACTCAACATGCAGCTCATCCACAGTTTGCTTTAGATTGGGCGAGTCTTCAATTGCAGAGATCTAATTGCATTGTACTCACCCGCGGGGGATGTAAGTGGTGTGGTGGAGTTAGGTGGAAGTGGATGAATAAATAATTAATTAACTTGAACGCTATCTTTAATCCTTGCAACCCCCCTGTGAGCTGACATCAGGAGGTAAAGCAGTCCAAGCTAAATATATACTTCATATCTTTCTCATGCTGAGGCGCTGCAGCTTTGTGTTCTGTCACACACAGGCCTTTATGATTCCACACAAATTGAGGTGTATAACATGCAGCGCCATACCTGCAACACTAGGGGCCCCATCTTGCACCCGGCGCAAAGCCCCACGCAAGTAGCCTATCTTCGCTATTTAAGACCAACGCAGTTGTTAATTTCCCTTCCCGCGCCCATGTTGTTTAAAAAGCAAATGCACCTGCGCTCATCTTTGCGACTATGGGCGTGCTGGTCTTACAGTAATATTTGTTCAGGTGAATTCTTGGCGTATTGCTATCTTACAGCAGCAGAAAGTGATCGTGCCATTGACCAACAAAAACTTGGTCTAAAGTCAATGAAGCACCATTTCCTTGAATTTTAACAGCATATTAGTATCCAAGGCTCATGCACAGCACACACACTATGCTTGTTACACACACATGCAAAAGATTAAAAATGAACATATGATGGGGCCATTGTAATAGCAATGCGCCAAGGTACAAACACGCTGGCTTTTAAAGGGAATGGGAAATGACAATCTGATTGGTTTATTGCATGTTACGCCCAAAACACACTTATGAATTAATGAAGACACTAAGTGCAACCTTTTTGAACCGAGCGCCTGCACGGACCCTTTTTTTTGCCATCAAACTAGCAAAAGTTTGCACGCACGCACGCACGCACGCACGCACGCACGCACACACACACCCACACACACACACACACACACACACACACACACACACGCCCATCACTCCTATAGAGAACAAAGCTTTAGCATCCCAGTGTCTTTGCCAGGCTAACATGACAATAATATTCCAGACAGTGTCTGCTGCTCTCTGAGGTAGAGAGATAACGCGTTGGCCAAACATTAAAATCAACAAGCCAGAGAGGTCAAAGCCTCACCTAGGATAACAACTGCAGAAAAATGTTTATCGTTTACTATCAGCATGTCAGCCACCATCACCTCCTCCCCCTCCTCCTCTCCCGCCTTGCCCTCAGCCACCTTCTTCCCAGTTTTTTGGCCTTGCTTTCATGACCTCAAGTAATGCACACAGGAAGAATTTTCTCAATCTGCCCAAAATGCACTAGAAAGAATAACGGAGGGGAAAAAATCCAATAGAATATCAAAGCAGTGGGAAGAATCCCATTTTCCACCTGTCATTCCCAGTCTTGGCAGTATAATAGCAGGCATCCCGGTGTTGGGATAAGCTGTGATAACAAATAGCTCAATCTGCTCTGTGTCTTTATCTGCTGCTCTATCTCTCAAACACAAAGCCAGAGAAATATGATTAATGGTTGGCGCAGAGGCCTGTATCCAGGCAGGTATATGAAAATTGCTCTGCTTCTCATCGTCGTACAAAATACCAATGTGGAGTCATGTGCTGCTTGATTTCTAAAAAATCTGGCTAAGACAGTCGAGTATATTTTTAGATGTCAGCAGGGGGATACATTCACTGCTGTTGGTTTTTAGAGTAAGCAAATATGGTACGGAATGTCTTCTTAAATGGTCTGCATTAAACATGAGATAAATTAAAAAAGCAAAGGTCTTTTTCCAGCCCCATTATGACGGATATAGATCCAGTGCCTAGTGTGATGCAGGCTGTTCTCCAGACAATGAGCAGAGAAAACGGTAATAAAATTCTTCTAACAAGGCTTTTTTTTATTGCCTCCCTACTGTTTTCATCTCATTTTAGACTCTTGCCTCACGCTCCTTAATGGCCTAAGATTCAAATTCACAGTAATGAGGCGAAGAAGAAGGAGAGGGAGAGGAGGGGGGAAAAGAGAGACTGAGATGAGGAGCCAATGCATTCGCCACTTGGGTAAAAGGTCAAGGCTTTCCAGACCTTGCATCCGTTCAAAAAGGACATCCGGTCATTCTCAGGCACATACAGTAAGGACCTGTGAAGAAAATAGCTATATAGGTTTAGAAAAGGTTTGTCCTCCGGTGTCAAGGTTAAGAGGGATTTGCTAAATATGTTCACAGTTATTATGTAGTCAAGGCACTGAATACATATTCATGTCAAAAACCTTTTTTTTCCACTAGCAAAATTTAGTTGATTACATTTTATAAGTCATCACTGATCCACATGTCAGGAAAACGCACACTTTGTGGAAGAAAATGTCAGTGACAAAGTTAATTAAAGACAAAAGGCCAGATTTTCTTTTAAACTTGTACTGTATTGACAGAGATGTGATGGGACTCTGATAGACATGAACACAGAGAATTTGTCATCCATCAACTAGTGAGGACAGCGTGCTGTCATCACCTCATGGGACCTGTCAATTTCATTATTTCTCTCTCTGTCTGTCTCTCACTCTGCTCTGTCTTTCCTCTCATCTTGTGTGTGGCGGCTCACACTTACCTAAATATCTTCTGCAGCGTTTTGGTGACTTTACATTATGGGGAGAAAGGAAGGTCACAGAGGGGTGTCGACAAGCACAAAAACACACACCATTGCACACACACACATACGCACGTCATTGACAACATTCACACTCACTCTTTCCACACATACCACATATAAACAACACCACACACACACATCTCAGTGAAGTGCAGGGATGTTTGAGGGTGGATTTAATCTCCCATGAATATTCCATCCCAGCAGCAGCTAGCCTTTTTAATTATCAGCCCCTCCCAGGCCCTCTGTGAGGTCTAGCCCAGGTAAATTAGGCTCAGTAAACACCCTGTCTTCAACCCCACCAAACTCAATATAATGTCAAATAGAGCACAGTGGTCTCCAAGCACACACAAAGCAGGCACTCTGCTGTGCGTGAGCAATGCTGGTGGTGGGTCTAGAAGCGCGTACACCTATGTGTATGTGTGTGACACATGGGAAGAGAGCAAGAGAAAGACAGACAGTTGCAGTGCATTGTGAAGGTGATGCAGAGAAACAGAGCATACAGAAAAAACTTAAGTGTTTGTCAAATACCATCGTAAAATATAATGTAGTGACATTCAATTCTGCATTTAATGTATAATGTATACTTTATTAATCCTGCAAGGGATTAACACATCCTGAGATCGAACAACCAATCTTGTGGTTGAGGGCCAACCCACTCTAATTCTGAGACACAGCCACCCAGCACATGTCAGCATGTACGTATTACTGTTATGCTTTATATTTTCCATTCCAATTAAGGTCACAGATAGTGTTGCCATGGCAGCACAACTAATCTCATCACATACTGTATTCCAGAGCTCAGACCTAATCAGTGCTCAGTTTTCACCTCATGTAATATCTATTCTAGCCACAAATGAAAACATTTTTATATACACATTAACATAAAAAACCACCAATACCAATTATCATTAGGATTGCTGCTTGTACCAAATATATTTCCAAAGGCTATTCTAGTTTTACTATTACTGAAAGCAGATCCACAGATTTAAAACAACAAAGTACCTTTCAATAAAATGATGAAAAGCTCCAGGTTCACTGTGTTTTTCAATTTGTCATTTGAGTAGTTGCACATTACCAAATAATAAAGTACAATATCAACAAACCATTATTTACAGACATGCCACATATTCGTAATTTAAATTGTTAAAGCTAAATTTTACAAACTAGCTGAAAGGTAATGTTATTCCTGAGCAGGAGTAGTATTTGGTGTTTGGGTCTCTGTGGGTATAATGAAGCTGCCATAGTATATAGACTTCTCTGTGTGCACTGAACTTATTGAAGACACGGAGGCGACACGGCCCATTCACCATGCAAAGAGGGCGGTTGGTTGACTGGGTTACCAACGATGTTCTTTCTTTTAGTACATTGTTTTCCTACATGTTTAGTAGTGATCTTCTTGAATTTAAATAGTGAAATTCAACACCACGGTGGATAAAAAAATCAGTTAAAAACCATCCTGTTCATGCCATACTCTGAGCTCCCAGCTACATCAAAGCAACTCAGTTAGGAACGGGATCAGGTAAGACTTAGGCACTGAAGTAAAGATATCTATCAGCTCTTATCTTCTTGATGTTTAATCTACCCTAAACCTTACCTCACTCTCTGCCTTTACTGATGGAACAGAATTGAAGGGAAACAGGCCTTTGCAAAAACACAATCTTTCTCCTCTCTGTGTGCCTCCCGCTCTCTCAGGAGTGATCACAGGGCCCCCTGAGTGGTGATACCACATTTAAACCTACTAATGATTTACTCCCTGGTCCTCTCTAGCTGCACTTCTAATCACAAGGACATCCACTGTCTGATCTACAGAGAGGTGCCTCTCTGTAGGTGTTTGGCAGTCGATTACCATAATCAGGACTCATAAGACAGGTATTTACAATTAGCCACCCTAAAAAACACATCAGTAAACACATGGTTGGTGTCTACAGTTGTTTGGTGAAAGATTCACAACGTAATTTAATCTGCCTGCTTTTAAAAGTGGAAAGCCAGTTCTTCAACTGACATGGAACAATTCTGAATAACATTAATTCTAGGAAGTCCAGCATTGAAAAGCTTGGAAGCTTCAAGGGTATTCTGAATTGAACAGTAGGAAAATAAAAGAGAATGACGATCTAGATGTCCTTTAGCTATAAATGTCTGTTTTTATTTGTGGTGACAGTTTTGAAAGAAGAGTGGTAAAGTCTTAAGCAGTGAAAGCAATGTTTAGAGAACATTTACTTTGTTGTCATTTTTACAGAGGCAAAACTTGGATTTCAGTAGGCCTAAATGTTAATTTCATTGTAGACTTTTAAACTAAAATGCTTCTGCGATATCATGCAATGGTTGCATTTTCTAGAAATTACAAATTAAAGTAATGTCAAACTACCCTTTTCATGTGGTTTCCAACATCAAGGAATAGGTTTGAGGAAATGTTACATAGCTACATTAGAGCTAACATGAATGACTAATATCAGTAAGATTTGTTTAGTTGGATCTCTTTTAGACAAAGAGTTTATACATGGATAAATCTGCCAGTTAATTTCTTGATTAATCTGTTAATTGTTTGGTCAATACAAAATCTGAAACAAGTTAAAAATGCCTATAATAAAATTCTAAAAATGTCTTGACCAGCAGTCCAAAACACAAAAGATATTTGGTTTAAAATGATTTCAAAATTAAAAAAGCAGAAGATCCTCACTTGGGATGAGCTGGAACCAGTGTGTGAGTGTTTCACATTTTTGCTCATGAAATGACTGAAAATGCTGAAAAATACAATAGTTTATCACAATAGTTCTGAATTATTGCGGCTATAGCTAGTATGTTTATTCATTTAAAAACAATATACAATACACTTTTCAATATAATGCAATACGACTCAATAGCACCACAAAATACTTCCTTAAAATAGACCATGAAGTTGAATCAATGCCTCTCTAAACCATTATAACCTTCATGAAGGTAGAATTTATTGGAAGGCTGTTGTATTAGTTGTATTGTATTGGATTAGTGATACTGTACATAATACATTGGCAACTGAAGTCAGATGCACAAAACACTTTCCATCAGAGTCCTATTTACTGCATAAAAATAATGTATATTATTCATGACAGCACATGTACCACAACACATTAGTGTGTTTGCTACATATATGTATATGTATTCATATTGTAAAAATTTTAATCAGTATATAAAATCAAACCATATATTCCACATAACATGTCAAGTGACCCTTGGCATTAGCTGGTGTGTGTGTGTGTGTGTGTGTGTGTGTGTGTGTGTGTGTGTGTGTGTGTGTGTGTGTGTGTGTGTGTGTGTGTGTGTGTGTGTGTGTGTGTGTGTGTGTGTGTGTGTGTGTGTGTGCGTGTGTGTGTGTGTCTTGTTCAATGCATGCCAGAGTTACAAAATCTACCTCCTAGGAGATTTTATTTTTTATATTTTTGCTTTAATTGTGGTTATAATGTCAACAACTTAATGGATCCAAGCCAGTTTACTTATTTGAACCATGAACAGCACTTTTTTATACGATTCATGTATAAGAACACATTACCGTGTGTTAGCAATTTTCTTATGGTTCCACATATTGTTATGCATGTCGTTAGGTTATGTTCTATCAGCTTCAGCAGCTGACATATTTATACAATGTGTATGGCCTGTTTACGTCATTCCTTCTGCGGGAGGGAATGATGAAATGGCCACATGCAGCAGGTGCACAGAAACCCGGACAGCCTGGAAGGTTTGTTGTTTTGATATGATAAGAGATGACAAAAGAAAGATAAAGAAGAAGAAAAAATGGGAGGAAGAGGAAACATTAGTTTAGTTTATATTCATTTTAGTTTGCCGTGACTTTGGTTCTGTTCATTTAAATTTGGTTTAGTTTTTGCTTAGTTCACTTTATTTGCATAGGGATACACAGAGGTGAGAAATGAAACAATGGTATGTAATAATAACCTTGGAAAATAGATTCATCACTTTAACAGGAGAGAGAGAGAAAGAGAGAAAGAGAGAAAGAGAGAGAGAGAGAGAGAGAGAGAGAGAGAGAGAATGCCTTAGTGAAAGTGCATTGTGTCATGGTGTCATAAATATTCGGTTTTCAAGTGGGGCAGCGTCCCTCCACTATCTCTCTCTATCCCCCCCTCTCTCTCTCTCTCTCTCAGGTCATTTTCTGCATAAATCACTCGAGTGGATTTGAGTTCACACAATTCAAGTATGTTACAGTTGGCATGCAAACAGGAGCTGCCTCTGGTTGCCTAAAAGTGCACAGGATGCAAGCCTGAAGCAGATCAGCAGTGTTTGCTTGTTGTTTGTTTGTTTGTTTGTTTGTTTTCACGTGAGTGTGTGTGTGTGTGTGTGTGTGTGTACTAAAGCATCTGTGCATAATGTACATAAACCCGTTCACACACAATGCATTGTGTGTATCTCACTGTTGGCATGCAGGCACCGACCCTACAGCCCATGTATATGGTGTGGATTGTGTGTGTTCTAAATATTAATGCAGCAAATCCTGAAAAAGAGCTCACTTCTCTGACACCTTCCCCATATGGCATGATGTGGTGTGAGACCCAGTTCTGTTACGAGGAGACAGATTGCTGCAGCTCCACTTCCCATAATCCCACTGTCACTTACACTGTACAAGACAAGTCCTGCATGATAGCATATGTATTATGTTACACTTGCCTTATGCATAAGATAAATATAACCAAATATGTTAAATTGTTGTAACATTTCCCATATTGTTAGATTATGTTCACATTTGTAAAGGTAACGGGTGTTTTTTGTTGCACTGCTAAAAGCTATATGTAATATTAAAGACTTAACATGAAGACTGTCAATAAATTATCACACGCTGTAATCTAAGCATAACTGTTACATTATAAGTTATTTGGAATATAGTTTATTAACATTGTTTTAATCCATTTTTAATTCATGTTATTAATTCATTTGCTACTACTGAATATATCTGTGATGTGGCTGATGGTTTTACAAAGCCAGTAGGATAATGTTTCATGTTGACTGGTATTCACTGGTAAAAGTAATTAATTACAGTAAGTAAATAAACTTAAATAAGTACTTTACAACATATTTAGAATAACATCATCATTTAAGAGCGGTAGACTGCATCAGAATGTCCAGCATAAAAAGACAATCATATATAACTTCAGTGTGTATGCTGTTTTAACATTGGAAACAACAGCAGGCCAAAAAATAATAAAACAATTATGACATGGTTAAAAGGTAAAGGATGAAAATATGTTTCCTTAAATATACTTTTTTTACAGAAAGGAAGTTGATTGTGTAGTTCCATATTACATGTTTGGTATAGCTTGTGAAATTTAAAATTCAATTTTTCCTATTCTGCAGGAAATAACTTCCTCTTATCTGAGACACATTTGATTAAAGGCTTCAGGTAATCATGAGAATCCATCCATCTGTGTTTTTTGCATTTTATAACAATGGTAAATTCTGCATGCATCATCCAGAGGAATGTTTCTGGTTGCAGAGGGGAATCAGAAGGCTAAGGAAGAAGCCAGAAGTGAGATTGGAGCTTGAAGCAGAGACTTTTTGGATAATCCGAGATAATCCCTCGGGCAGAATCTCGGTCAAAAAAGCAACATATGGCGTCAGACAAAAAGAGTGTGAAGGCAAGAAGGAGGGCAACTTCACAGCCACAGTTCAGACTGGGACAGCTGAAATCAGCTGTCAGCTTTACAAGTCTTCAGCAAGTCAAAAGTTCTCAAACCCCTGACTCATAGCAAAGCCAACAGTGACAATTTAAAAGAACAGAATTCATTGCTCCTGAGTTAATTTATGCTTCTGAGTTCAGGCAAAAGAAAAGCTAAAACTTTTACCCTCCATAAGTTCTTGTGAGTTGAAATAAAGTCACTGTGGCAAATGTTCAAGGAAATCAAACACAAATCAATCTGTGATGAAGGGAGATGATGAGACTTCAGTTATAACTGACTTGATTGATTGGAGTGATCCCACCGGTGAACGAGGTGGGAGCGACAGAACATGAGCAGTGCAGCTTCTCGATTTTTCATCAAGAGAAATAAAGGACATCTCTTCATCTTTTAGAAAGCAAAAGAAAAGACAAAGAGACGGCCACAAGACAGTTGAACTGGACCTGAGAGAAAGGTTGAATGAAGCCGAAGCTTTAAAACCAGTAAAGAGGATTTCACGAGGGATGAAGACTGCACCTTCGGCCCATTTTCTTTTTAAAAGAAATGTGTGGGCTTTGAGTGTGCGCACAACAACTGCCTAATTATTTGTTTCCCATCAGGGTTACAACTCTCTTCTTCAGATACTGACTCCTTCCACCCACTCATGTTCTGAAGTCATTAGCACAGAACAGTGCACTAAGTCTAAAACTAATTTACATCACACACGCATGTATACAGCTCTGCTTTTCACCTTTGTCTCTCTCTGTCTCACTTTCTCCTTCCGTTTCTTTCTCTCACGCCCTGCCTCGCAGAACACCCTTCCCTCTGCTAATCCCCCAGACTGTTAAAAATTGTCCACTGCTCCGATTCGCTGCCTGAGATTAAGATGGACCTTGTCTCATTAGTGCCTCATTAACACATCAGACAGCGGACTTAACAGAGTGACATTGAGGAGAACATTCAAAGGAGGGGAGTGAAAAAAGCAAAAGCTTATAAAGAGATAAACACGAATGCATCTTAATAACAATATGCTTGAAGAGCCTTGTTATCCTCAGCTGCATCCTTTATTGGGAGTATAGCTGCACAGACTGGAAACTCCAGCTTCAAACATAATCTAAGGGAGTGCCGCTGGGAGAAACATGAACACGATTAGTGACTGTTAGCCAGGAGGGAGGGATGTTGAATTTGGATATAACATGCAAAATTTATTGTTGGTGCTATTCTCAGATGGCCAAATACTTTATAAGTAGTGGGTGCTGCAGAGAACCAGAGCTACAAGAGAAACGATGACGAGTTAAGCCTACTGATGATGCAGACATGTGCAGGGCATACAGGAAACACAAACAAATGCATATACAATACACAATTCTGAGAAGAATTCTCCTCTGAGTGTTGATTATATCATCCACTGAAGAAGACCACGTACAGAAAGATTATTAAGTCTAAAAACATCTGCAGGATGTACGTTTTTTTTTTTATGGATACAAGTTTTCCAGTTCAAACAGTGGTGGTATTAACTTTAAATGAAGGCTTTGGCTAGGGATCACACTAATAAGTTCTTTTAATGTAGTACCAGTCTGCAGTACTGCAAAAACAGGTCATATTTATTTAACTTACTCCGGCCTGAACTCAAAGAAAAAAAAACATTGGAGCTACAGCAGCGTCTGCCAGCAAAAAGTGATCATAAATTAAACAAATTCTGCAATATCCATAAAGTGAGCAACTATCCCTGTAACTGCTTTTGTCAATGAAGCTCCCCAGTTGCAGCTTGACTTCTCTAGTACCCCCCACTGTAGCCCTGCAGGCTTATTCCTTCCCAATTTAAACAAATCTTTCCCATGTACAATTAGTAGCTGAGGCCTAATTCTGTCCTCAGCTCCCACTGCCAACCCATTAACCCCTATAGCCATTGCTGGGGCCGGCTCCAATATAAGTCAGCAGGCTGAAGCCTGCTGGCTTAACATACTGTAGAATGAATCCCCCACATATCAGTGAAGTTTAAGCTGAGCAGGCTGATATATCTGCTCCAGCTGCAGGGGGTCAGGCTGGGCTGGCAGGCCTCCAGCTGTGACAGTCAAAACTACTAATGTAGAGGTCATGATACATGTGAGACATTCTCAGGCAATGCAAGTGTATGATTTCATAACCAACAGTATTCACCTACAGAAACAATTAGTCAATTGACAATTCTATAAACACCTCCCTTAAAGAACAATGGTCCAATCATAGCTTGGCAAACGTGTCTGAGCATGAATGGTCTTTCAAGCTGTATTATCTAAAACCCTCCCAAAAAACACACAATTGTAACGAATGAATTATCTACTCTGACATTAGTTAAAATCATTAGCATGCCAGCAGTGACGATTGAGAACTGAGACACCCCAACTGAGAATTATTCTGTGTCTGTTTCATGTGGGCTACCACGCCTCTTTAGACTAGCAACAGGTCCTGAGTGTATTGGTCCAATGGGAGAACTGAACGTGAACGCACATTAGGAACGATTCTTTCGCACCTATAGTCACCAAAGTAAATATTGGAGCCATTCTTCACAAGCTACAGATCTCCAGAACATTCCGACACCAAAATGACAGACGCATCAGGTGAAAATTTTACAAATGTACATATTTAAGACATAAGCAGTGAGCTGAAAACATTAAAAAGTCAGGAAGAGGCAATGTTTTTACCCATCTCCTGGAGCTAACGTTAGCTTGATTTGCCAACTAGCTGTCGCTGATAAAATCTTTGAGCAAAGATGTCATTTCAGAAGAGAAGACTGCATTTCCTACATCTGTCTGAAATCAAGGATGCATTGTTTCAAAAATGATTGAAGGTTTTAATCATTTTTAGTGGTAAGTCTATTATTAATATTATCACCATTAACTGCATACTGTATGTGAACAAAAGCTCGACAGACAAAGTTCATCAGGCGGAGTAAGGTATTACCGAGCAAAAAACATTCACAGATTTCAGTATGCTCTCTCACACCTAAACACAACAGACCTGACTGAATAGCTTCGCCGTGCAGATTAATTAATGCCATTGATTATTCTACACACTGCAACACAGTAATGTAGGTGGCGGTATGAGCCTTAAACTTGGTTTGGGATCTGCTAATTAACACACAGAAGACAAAGTTGCTTTTTCCCACATCAATCTTTTTCCCCGCAAAAAAGATGGCGAGGGCGTCGATTTGGGGACGGTGGGAACGTGTTCCAATCAGACTTCGCCATGAGTCATTTTGTACCCACCACATTTTTTGAAAACATCAAGCTCAATTTAATAAAGTTCACATGTCTAATGCTTTTCGAAAACGTAAAGGTCCAATGACATGGTGCTCTTTGGATGCTTTTATCTAGGCCTTAGTGGTCCCCTAATACCATTTCTGAAGTCTCTTTCCCAAAATTCAGCCTTGGT
>NC_045746.1:17034273-17034411 GCF_008692095.1 Etheostoma spectabile
TTACAGCCACTAGAGCCAGTTCCACAATGAGCTTTCCTTAGGACGTGCCATTTCTGAGTCTGTAGCTTTTGAGGGGGAGAGGGAGGGCAAGGTGGAGACTGAGGGTGTGGCCTTGACCAACTGCCACTTTGCTGGTTT
>NC_045746.1:17034421-17035430 GCF_008692095.1 Etheostoma spectabile
AAGCCATGATGTCTCTCTCTCTCTCTCTCCAAATTTTTGGGGCGGGCAAAGCAGAGAAAGGGGAGATAAAATTCCAGATCGGCCCATCTTAGCTTGCATTTTTTCAAAGGCAGAGCAGGATACCCACAATAATAATAATAATAATAAAACGTGTCGGACATTATCACATTTTTGTATATACTTTTATTAATTTACATTAGTAGGCTACAGGACAGCATCTTTCAAAACATGACCTGCGCGAAAGAGGAAAAAAAAAAGAAATCCAGCTCTTCCGAATGCATCTTCAAACCAAACTGACGCCCATGAAAGACGGCTGGAGTCCATCCAGAGTTTAATGGTTATGAATTTATTACCGGTATTTTTTCAGGGTTTTTACTGCATGGAGAAAGTTTTTGCGCCCCTTAAAGAGGTTTTAGCCGCCACCAAAAGAATACCATGAGCGCCAAACCGTTAAGACTTTGTTGTCCAATGCAACAGCCCCCTTTCCTTACTGCATTATACACCATTACATTTAACATTTTGAATTGATACCTGCAGAATGTTGTATTTAACTTGACATACTGTATGTTTTCACCATAAATTTGTGCCTGAAAATATATCAGAATGCAGGAAAGTTGAAGTGTTTGACGCTCCAAATTTCCTGGTGGAGGACCCACAGATCCCCGCTTCATATGTGTCCCCCCCCCCAAGGCCAATTCTGAGCTAGGAAACACCATGGTATTATAAACACCGCAGAACTATTTCCTCAACACTGATGCATTAAGGTTAAGGTTAATGCATTATATTGTTAACACGCATTTTATCTGTTGTGTTGTTATTGTTGTTAATGTTGTTATGTTATTAGTAATGTAAGACGCCTAACGTCAGCTAGTAAGGATATAACATTACCACATGTTATCAGCTGTGTTGTCGACAGCGTTGGGCAAGTTACTTTCAAAAAGTAATAAGTTACAGTTACTAGTTACTTCTTCCAAAATATAACTAAATTAGATACTCAGTTACAAATTAT
>NC_045746.1:17035440-17035879 GCF_008692095.1 Etheostoma spectabile
AGTTACTTCAGAAAGTAACTAATGAAATACTTTCAAGTAAATTTTTAAATGCAGAAATGTGACCCCACCTCTACCCCTCTTTAACAGAACATACAATACATGTGCATGTTATTTATGATCATTATTTATGATAAATCTGAATATTATAATAAAGTGGACACTTAATGGACACTTAGCACTATAGCAAAATTAAATAACAAATATATACACTCTTTGTAGTGCAAAGTGTAGTGCCTGATGTTTATACTTTGGCGCTGGTGTGTGCGTCGAGCCGGCGTGTGTGCGCACGTTTGTGTGCGTGGGTGGGTGATAGAGCGAGAGAGAAGTGAGAGAGTGACAGCAATTAGCTTAGGAGCGAGTATGCGAGTATCCACTCTAGAGTCACAGTGCCTGTTTTCTGACCACGATGGAAAATCTTTAGGAGGGAAAGTTACCCCCC
>NC_045746.1:17035889-17063045 GCF_008692095.1 Etheostoma spectabile
CCCCACTTGATTTCATAACGCCATTCCTGTCTCTCGTTGACTGACTTGCTAGTGTTGTTGCTAAGCGTGCATTTGAACACCCGCCCAACTCTACTTCTGATTAGCTTACCATGAAATTTTCCTCTACCTCAGCCAATCATCAGCATTTTTGCGCTTGTCTTGTGCACTAACCTCTAACCAAGGAAGAAAAAAAGTCTTTGCCTCTAGGCTCAGAGATCTAGTTGGTCTGAAGAAAAAAAAACAGCTACAATTATAGTAACGCGCCGCATTTGTCGGCATTAACGGTAACGCCGTTATTAAGATGGGAAGAGTAATCAATTAGATTACTCTTTACTTTGTTATTTTATAAAGCCATTATTCCCATCACTGGTTGTTGAGGCTACCAAGCTGTAATGTTAACATTACAGAAGAGGTGAAAAGCATCTGGCTGTTAAACAGAATTAAAACTTGTGGTATCTTTTGTTTTGTTGAAGAGCAAATTTATGTTTTTTTTTTTTGTTTGTTAAAAGATTCCATTGTGTGCTGTAACTGCCCCTGCACCCTTATTGCCTTGAGGATGGGACTGTGGGCAAATTCTCCATTTCAGCTGTTATACAAAGTTGCCAAAAATATTTGCAGTACAGTTAATACAAGAGTTCTGCACCTCTTTCTGCACATGGACCCCCACCCCCCCACCCCCGAGTCCGCTATATAGAATCTAATTATGTGGGAAACACTGCATTGTGAATTGAGATTTGTGTTTTGGACTTTTTGTCAAACAAAACAAGCTCAATAATGCTGGATAATGCAAAAAATGCTATTTTATGACATGTACAATTATATTTCCATTTAATATTGTATACGTTAATCTACATTTGAATAAAGCCATTCTTTAATCTATATATCAAGAACACTTTCTGCAGCTTCCATGTTGTGTCTTCACAGGCTGCCAAAGATAAAGGCCACCGTGCAACACTTCCCTGATAAAGCGTGGCGCCCTTTCTCATTATCTACAACTGTGAAACACTTTGTTTCTTATCTAACTGAAGTAGTTACTCAAACTGGTGGACACCCACAGTTCTTTCCTCTCCCAGTTAGACAAACAACTCAAGTTAACGCTGGTTCTATAGGACAGGGCAGTAAAGTAAATTATGGCGTATAATCACATGGTGCCAGCAGCAGTACAATAACTGCCAGGCTGCCTTGATTTCTGCTGCACTTGTTATTGAATAATGACAGAACTAAATGCAGGTTCTACACCGGCCACAGTTTATCATCAGTCATCGACAGCCAGCTCACAGATGAGAGAGTGAGAGAGAGAGAGAGGGGGTAAAGAGAGACAGAGAAAGAAAAGAGAGGAAGGTAAAGAGAGAAATGCAGAGGCATGAATAATGGAAGGAGTGTGGTGTGTTTATTCCCAGCACTCGCAGAATTACTCTCACTTTGCAGCATTTAATCAATGACTCTCCCTCTAGATTTTAAATCCCTCTCTCCTTTCCTCCCTGACTTACTCCCTCTATAGCAGTTTCCATTTCACAGTGGGGTCATTTGTGTAGCAATATGCTGTAATGTGCCCTACACACACATATACACACACTCACACTCGTTCTTAGACAGAAGGGGAAGGGGTAATAACATATCAACTTTTAAATGTGATCTGAGTTTCTGCTCTTTTAAAATCAATATCTCTCTCTCTCTCCTCCTTAAGACCACAACTTATGGAATGGAATAAAAAAAAAAAACTGGGACCGGATCATTTACTAAGTTCTTTGGCTGTTTCTTTGTTAGGGTTCAAACCCTATTATTTTTTTCTCCCGGTTTAATATTATTTGACGTCTTCCCCCACAACTCAAATTTCTGTGAGCTGGAATGTGCCTTTGGTTCCCAGGAAATATGAGCCCAATCTGCCACATGGTGGCACTACAATAAATGATCAAAAAAGTGATTTTGGAAAGAAAATGCCCCTCAGGCCGTAAGTCCGACTGACTTGAAATTTCTCACACATGTGCAGCTCAATGTGCTCTACAAAAAGGCATCTTGGACCATAGAGGTCCGCAGTGATGGAATGTTTTGGCAAATTTGCATAATGTGAAAAACAGTAAAATGAATAGAACTTTGTCCATTTTTTATGGAATATGAGATATTACAATATAAGATTGGTGAAAAAACATGGCCACCATCATTTAAAGAAGTATGCCAAGGGTAGGGATTAGCAGTAAATTGGCCATAACTCATTAATGGTTTGACCAATCATAAAAAAATATGATTAGACGAGACTAAATAAGTTCGTAAACAACCTTTTTTTCCATGACGAAGACAAGACGATGACGAGACTGCACCAATGTCCAAAAACGCTGACTAAGACTTAATTAACATGCATTATTGTTGACGAAAAAAGACAAGACAAAAATGTTTTGCATAGAATAAAAACTAAGATAAATCTCTCTTCATTTTCATCAACAATCGTCTACTTTTTCATCATGAGATAGACCTAGTGCGGTGCCCGTTTAGAGCGCCGCAGTTCAATCAGGCGCGGCTCAGGTGCGGCTCATCTAGAGATTCGGCGTGTCCCCTTATAGCATAGCCCCGGGCAAGGGAAGGAGACAGGCTTTCAGCTTGCTGGCGAAGCCGCAGAACAGCTTGGAGACATTTAACACCGCGACTTGAACGTAAGTTTTGTTAAAATCCGATAAACAGGGCGAAATCGGGGGACTTACTGCATCTATTGTAGTGATGAAACAGGTGTGTGGTTGGTTTCACCACTTTTTCTTTAGAGCATTAAACGATCTGAAGTGGTTTTGCTCAGCTTTGTGAAGCTCCAAACCAGCTCAACTCTGTGTGCATCTTTGGCTTTGACTTTGGCATCTGCTCAGCGCTGCTTGCTGCTTTGACTTTTGGCGATTGGGCTGCTTCCTGAGCCTGCTAGCTCAGGCAATGGAGCATTTGCCTTACATTCAGAAGGTTGGCAGTTTGATCTCAAAATGTATGAATGTGAGTGAAAGGTACATGTAACAAGGGAAAGTGCTTTGAGAAGCCGAAAAAATGGTTTGAACCTGCAAATTTCCGCTTGCGGTTATATTTTATTATGTTTTCCTAACACTGGATGTTACAATTACTATTGGAGGAAAATTTTTATATTCTGCTAGTAGTCTCACTTCTTTAGAACTGTTTGCTGGATGTCCGAAAACTTCAGAACTGCTCCCCCAAATCCAAACATCTTTCTAATGAATTTCTACAACTTTCCACAGCTGACAATCCAACATTCACACTCACTTCCTGCCGTGATTCGCCAGATGTGCGAAGGTCTCTTTTTCATTCTTTACACAACTATTTCTGTCACCTTCCTTTTGAACAATTAGTTTCAACATCAATGTCTTCCAGAGGAAACTGAACTTTTGCACTGTTATCCCCATGTTTAAAGGATGATCTCGCCCCTCTCTATGATGCAGGCTTTTCACTCTGCTTTCCAAGAACTTTAGACACTTGCCACACTACTGCCACAACAGCAACATTCCCAATCTATTACAACAAAAAAGCATGTACCGTACATAAATCTCTCCCTGCTTGCACTGTGCTGACTGGGACAAGGCCATGTAGAGTCAGCTGCTGCAGCTGCTGCAGTGTTTCCTTGGCAAGACAGAGATCTTCTGCATTGCCAGAGACTAAATTAACAAGGCCTCCCGTAATTAAGCAAGTTTATTGGCCCCTGGGGAGTCCCTTTTACTCATACAGTTCTCATCCAGCCTTGTTTATATCCCTTTCTTCATCCTCTATTTCCTTCAACCAGGGAGTTTGGGATCTTTTTCATGATTACACATAAATAAGTGCTGTTTTGTGCACAACTACAAAATATCCAACACACACACACACACACACACACACACACACACACACACACACACACACACACACACACACACCCTTCTGATAGAAAACACAACTTAATTGTCCAATACGCTTGGAATCACAACAGTACAAATGTAAACAAATTTGTTTGCTCAAAAATCCAACACAAATATGCATAGATGATGAAAAACACACTCACACGGTAGTCATCATATACTTTGTCCACACAGTCCTTTGTAAATACACAAACACACTGAATACACATATATGCTGGTACTCAAGGGTGAGAAGAAAACATGGCTAATGATGGGCATTGGATCGCCTCAAAGGTTTGGACTCAAGTCTGAATCACACATCTGTCATCCCACATGTCTCTGTTTCTCTTCCTTTCAATTATATATTTATCTTTGTAGTGTTGAGTGATGCGTTGAGCCTTGAATCGCTACTGATCCCAGCCCAGATCCAACAGAAATAGAACATCCTGCTTATCTTACTATCAACCCCCCCGCTTCTTTCCTTTTCCCCCCACCCTTCATCCCCCCCTTGAGGGGCTTATGTAAATACTTTTCCTGTGATTTCACATCCCTTTCATGGTCAGGTGTAGTGCTTATTCTTCCTCGATTCTGTTGGCAACAAGATGACAGGCTGAAAACGGGTAAACAACTAAAAAAAACCTGAACAAACATAAATGTGAGAGGGAGAAAGATAAAAAAACTAGGGGGTGAAAGTGTTGAAGAAGAGACTGGAGCTCACAGACGAGGACGCACATCAAGGGAAGTGCCATGCTTTAATCAAATCTTAGTTGGAGGTTGATTTGATGTTTGCAATATTACTTTTACAGATTTTTTTCTAGGTGGAGCCTCCTAGGGTGGGAAGGCTCTTTGCATGGATCCAAACATAAGAAATCATAATCAAAATGAAACCAAATTGTTTTTTTCTATGGCAGTAAAATAGCATAACTTATCAGATCCAAGAGTCTAGACACTACACACTGGTGGTGGTGGAAGAGGGAAGACCAATAGCTGAACATCAATGGATGTGATTTAGAGCCAGATTTCTAATGAGTTGACTAAAAGTGCTCATTGGACAGCTGATTCTTATGAAAACTGGAGTTGAATGGGGTGGAAGTAGGTCACATCAATTGGACACAAAGCTGAAAGCAGCAGAGAAGGGAACCGATTTCAAAGTTTGACAGTAATGAGATGATCGCGGAGGTGGTGGCAAAGTCTGATTGGTTGAACAGAAAAAAGTGAACTTACTCAGTCAGCTGAGTAAGATTGAGATGGGAACAGAAAAAAAGTTAATTTAAATAATCATCCTTAGGAGTGTCAAAAAAATTTGTTTTATATACAATTTAAGGTATGCACTATTCTGCAATAAAAATTTAATGTATTTCAAGTTCAAAGACTTTATTGTCATTGTGTAGCACAACAACAGTACGTTGTCCCAACCTAAGAGTGCACTAAAATTGATGAAATACATGTTTGATAGTACTGGAAAAATTTAATAAATATAAATAAGTGTGATAATAATGATAAAATAAGTTTCAGTTTATCTAGAATCACATACTATAAAATAACAACATGCCATTCTAATATATAATGAGCTGAAAATGTTAGATAAAAGTATTGAAAAATATAAATGTACATGATATTTATATATGAATAAAAGCTAATATTATATAAGTAGGAGCTAATCATAAGTGCACAAGTTGCGTTATAGCACAGTAGAATAAATAAGCAGTAATATTTGTATTGCACATTGCCCTCCTGATTATTGTTACATGCCTTTTTCTGAGTTCAGCAGTGGTATGGCAGTTGGAAAATAGCTATTTTTCAGTCTGTTAGTGCATATTCTGTATCAAACAACCCATTTCCAGGCTGAGTAGTGTCCTTGACAATGTTCTTAGCCCTTTTCACACAGCGGGTCTTATTGAGGTGTTCAAGTGATGGCAAATCATTGCCCACAATTTCCTCTGCTGTTTTCACGACACGCAGCAGGGTTTTTTGACGGCTTTGGTACAGCTAATGTACCAGGCTGTCATGCAGTTTGTCAGGGTGCACTCCATCGTACACCTATAGAAGTTTACCAGCAACATCTGAGGGACGTTAGCTCTCTTAAGTCGTCTCAGGAAGTAGATGAGTTGTTGTGCTTTGCCTACTGCTGCCGAGGCATTGTCAGCCCAGGAGAGGTCCTCTGTGATGGTAACCCCCAGAAACTTAAAGCTGGAGACTCTTTCCACATCAGCTCCCCTGGTGGTTACAGGACTGTGAGTGGACATTTTGGTGGTCTTAAAGTCCACAATGATCTCTTTGGTCTTTGTGGTGTTTAAGACCAGGTTGTTGATGTCGCACCATGTTGTCAGGTTATGCACCTCCTCTCTGTTTCATTGTTGTTTGATATTAGCCCGGTGATAGTGGTGTCGTCTGCAAATTTCACCATGATGTTCGATTTGTGGGTGGGCTGACAGCCATGTGTGAAAAGTGCATAGAGGAGGGGGCCCAGCACATAACCCTGCGGCAGACCGGTGCTCAGGGTGAGGATGGAAGATTAGTGCCTTCAGTAATCAGTGTTTGCATTAAGTTATTTTCTCTCTATATAGTAGTTTTAATCAGTAGTGGTGGAGTTTACCATATTTAGATTGCCTACCTAAGCACTAGAATCCAAAGGAAAAAAACAGTGTAAACCAGTGCAATTTTAACTAACTGATAACATATTACTGGCCCTGCCACACATTACACACGTTAGATCAGTGAAACACGGGCGTTTTTTATTGTGCAGCAGATACAGGAAGCATGATGTGGTTGTCACTGTGATTAGAGCTGACTACTGCTCTATACACAACGGCCATTTGCTGCATGCTTTCATCAGTGGATAGTTTTAAATACTGCTAGGAGTTATGGAACCAGAAGGAGTCGCCACAGTGACCTGTTAGATGAAGTGTTGCAAACATTGTGAGTTTGTCTGAAATTGTATTACAACTTTAAACATGAAATTTTCTTCCTTACTAAACTAACATTGTGCTTTATTGCTTCCACAGTGAATTTTCGAGTAACTAATCATTTTGTAACATGAATCACTTTGTGGTATACAGGTACGTCTAATTTTGGAACAAATAATTCTCTGCCAAAACTAATGTAGCAGCACAGACTGCAGACTTGTTAATGAATTGAACTGTGAGGAAAAACACTATACAGGGGAAGTGTAAATTGGCCCTGAAAGTACCTGAAAGCAGTGTTAACCAGGTGGCAGTTTTCACATACACAAACACGTATTCATGCTTTGACAATCTCCTCAGCTGCCCCACACCTTTTGATGTAATCACAGTAGCACTTGTCCATTTGTTTTTTTCAAACACAATTTTTCCACACACACCGTATGCTCACATACAGGCTCACACATTGCTAGCAAACGCGCCTCACAACGCTACACAGCTCCGATTAGTCAGGAAAACAAAATTACAGGAACAGAGAGCGAGACAAAGAGCAGACTTACATACAAGAACAGACAGAGTAAAAGAAGAATAAAGAGGAAGACCTAGAGGAGTGAAAACAGAGTGCAGAAGCAAAACAAAAAGAAATGGGGCGCCACAGGATACATGGCATCCCCATTTTGAGGATTAGTGCAAATCTGACAGGTCGCCATGAAAACAGAGCTGGGAATGCACAGACGACAGAATGAAACGAGTGGGGGTGCCCCGGGAATGGTACACTGCTAGGCAGTTGAGACACACACATATATACACACATGCCAGTTAAAGACATGTGAACATACCTGTAGCACAGTCTAAACCCCCTAAAAGGCATGTCACACTGGTAGGGACACTTGCAGACGAAGTCGTTGCTAATTTTGGGTTCAGCCACCAGCCAGGAGTTAGAACGCGCTCGGAAGCAGGTTACTGTAAATTTATTTCACAATAAAGGTACCGTACTTCTATTCACAGTATTTTATGTATTCATTGTAAAATACAAAACAGTTAAACACAACATAAGATAAAAAAGTAAAAATACAGTTTACTATTTACAGTTCTGTAGTAGCCATCCATCCATCCATCCTCATCCGCTTATCCGGTATCGGGTCGCGGGGGCAGCAGCTCCAGTAGTGGCTACATTGTGATTTTTTTACGGTAATACTTAGACTACTTTGATTTCAACTGTACTACTTAGACTACTGTGATTTTTTCATGTCGACAAGGTTGTAATGTAAACTTTAAAGTGTTATACTGTAAAAATCATATACAGTAGTATTACTGTGAAATCTACAGTAAATAACTGTAGATTTACACAATATACAATTTCGCTGCTAGATGGGAGAAATTCTTACACAATGTAGCTTTAACTGGTATCAGTGAATTATGAATCAGTGAAATGATTCATAATTTGTGTCTGTACCTGGCTGCCCCCACCATTACCTTATCGTTTGAAGGTGATCTAAAGAAGAATTGCTGAACAGTCGCTATTAGAAGTTAAGTAACAGTGCAGCGGCATTAAAAACCACCAAGAAACAAAAAAAATATATATATATTTGCAATGAAACTAATTTGAAACGACAACAGAATAATTTCATTTGGGGTGAGTCCAAAACAAAACCACAGCTATTTGTGTCTGTGTTTGTGTGTTTGTGTGTTGCTTGGGGCTAAATGAGAAGGAAGAGGTAAAGAGGTGGTTACGAAACAAGTTTCTTTTGGCAGATAAAAATGAGATAAATGCTTTTTGCTGGAGGAGGGATGAGTTTCCAGAGCAAACATGTAGATAAAGGTTTCCGCTCATCTGTCTTGGCAGTTTCTCCCACTACTTTTATGTTCTCCTCCTGACTTTTTGGTGAACTCTCTCCGCTCCCTCCCATCTTGTGAGAGCAGAGAAAAACTGTATTTCGGCAAAAAGAGTGGAAAATAAGGTTTTTCAGACTCTCTAGTGGTCTTTTTTATTCATTTCTCATCCTCTGAGTCCCAGGCAAAGCTCTCCCTCACTTTCTCTCATTGGTGGACGGGGTCTTGTCTCTTCCCTCCTTCTAATCTATGATACTGTCCTCTCCTGTCCTCCCCACTTTACTCATTTCACCTCTTATCTCCTATTGCTTCCTTTATTCTCCTTTATTTACTCATTTCTTCTCAGTTTCACTCACTTCCTTTTCTCATCGCTCACCTTCTCACTTGGAAAATATGCCTGAAAATGAGATGATGTAAGAAAACCCTCTGCTTTTGCAAGAGCAGGCTTGAAGTCAAACAGTGATCCCTATATTTTATTATTATGGTTTACCATCCATCGCTCGTAGAATTGGGATTAGTTAAAGTAAAAAAGAACAAAAGAACGATGGCAGTGTGTTAACTTCCATGGATATACCCCTGAGCCAATGGTGCGAAATATATTCAAAGATCAGCACCTTCTTTCTACAAACCTGATTTGTGAGAAAAGTGAGTTGATCACCTGAGAGATATGTATCCCGCTTAATGCCTCTGTTGTGGCAACTTCACTCGCAGAGGGGGACAACTGGTGGGAAAAAAGGATTCTTTATATCCACCTCATTGTGGATGCGTCAAGATTTCCATTGACGTGTGCAGGCAGATCTTCTCCCTTGATCCTCAGAAGTTATCCCTCTGATGCTTTTATATTTTCAAGTCTTGACTGAATTGCCGCTGATAAGCACCACAATATCAGTTCGCTACTGTTGTTTTTGGACAATCCGGATATTTTTTGTTCATCTCTCAATACCTCAGAGACTTGAGTAATAACGATGGCCAAAATTAGTATATAAATAAAAAAAAGACGTGTCAGTGGAGAGAAACAAATGATGAAATAGCACTTTATTGTTCTTTGGGCAAAAGGCGCTCGCCTCCAGTCGTTGTACAGGGAGATGGTTTCACTGAAAAATTAGGCGTTTCTAATGCCGGCTAAGCTCTTAAGCTTCTCATTTCTGACGCTTTACTTACCTTGGTTTTCTCTCTCTTTCTCTTTGTTTCTCTGTCTCATACTGTTCCTCACATTTGCTCTTTTTCCTATTTTGTACTATATCTCCCTTCCTTTACTTCCATCCACATTTCTCGTACTTCCTCTCTCTCTCTCTCTCCTCACTTCCCTCTCTTTCCCGTCTGCTATCTCTATCTTCGCTGCCCGCTGAGAGTTGTATTGTTGCGGAACGGTGGCTGTGAGTTCGAGGAGAGGACCACGGTCAGGTTGAGGCAGCCATCCACACACATCAACAAAATAAAGCTGCTTTTACAAAAGTCCCAAGACCTCGGCTTTCAGAGGCTCCAAATCTTTTGGAAGATCTTTCATTCCCAACAAACACTGCCTGACTTAAGTAGGTCATGTTTCAGTACAGTTGAATTATGGCCTCATGAGATAGTGTTTGTCAAAGAGTACACAACAGCTCTACAGCCACTTGCACATTCAATCGGGAGAAAGTAATTTCACCACCAATCTCAGCCTGGAGGCCAAGCTGTCATAGAAGACAACTCATGGAACACTTCTATTACAACAATAATCATCAACACTTGGTTTGAAGTAGTATTAAGTCCCCGAAACTTTAACTGTGGTGGCTTTGTGCCAAAGAAAAAGAATGTTAGCAGGATGGTATAATGTTCATTTACAGCTATTATGTTCTTGTTTTCAGTTGTGGCACATCTGGACTAAATGCACCTGAATGTTATGGAGAAAGCAATGACATCAAACTCCAAAGCTTTGGTACATTGGGCGCTGTTCACGACTCAGATTTACCCTCTAGCCACTTTGCATGAAATCAAAATTCTTTTAACCTGTTTCCTGCTGAGTTTTAAACGTGTGTCAAAAGATGTCAGCTGACCAAAAAGTCACTATCTCTGAAAATCTTCATTTAATAATCAAATTTAAAAATACGTTTTTTTTTTTTACATCATATTAGACAAATTAGCATTGACTCAGCATTGATTTTGTACCTAACACGGCATCAAGCACAGGGTCAGACTTCTGTGGACAACCTTCAAAATAAGAACTTGTTTAAGAACTTTGTTTAAATGTGTACCCCTGCATTTATTACAAATATTAAAGTAACAGTATTTAAGTAACTATCTAGCAGGTTGACGAAATATGTTAGGGATTACATTTTATGGCATGTATTCACTATTCTGTAGATTTATGTTATGCAACGGACTGTAAGGCAGGGTGTTTTACCCTCCATGTAGCGTTATGTTTTTCCCCTTGACTTATAGAGTTGGAACATGCAGTATATTGTTTCAGTTAATAACTAAAAAAGGCACAACTATACTTTGAACCTGCAATATTTATATTGAATAATCATTTTAACAATAACCAGCAGAACTCCATGATTTTTTTTTTATACAATAAGTCTTAAATAAAATATAAATCTGGGGGGGACAAATTAATAGATCACCACACCCCTCCCCCCTGCTCAGCTAAATGAAAATAATCTCCCCTACTGTGATGGAACTGAAAATGCAACAGTGGACATACTTGAGTGGAGAGCGACAGAGTCTGAGTTCAGGATGAGAAACTCCTTTTCATTAAGGTGTTTCTTTTCCTGCGGCAACAAAGCATCAATAGAAAGTGGTGTGTATATATATATATTAGAGCGAGAGAGAGAGAGAGAGAGAGAAAGGTGTGGTGGGATTTGAATGAAAATGGACATGTTAAGGAGAGGAAGGTGTTTTATCAAGTTCTCCCAAGGGTCACAGTTTTTCTCTGTTGCTCGTCCGTGTGGCGGCACTGGTACCTTATGACTGAGCATAGGAATGTTTGCAAGCTCCAGTGGGAATGCATTGCTTGATCACACGCATGCAGGCACACACACACACACACACATACACACACACACACACACACACACACAGGAAAGACATAACATAGAGCAGTGCAGAATCCTGTTCAAAAGTTTTGTATGATTCTCCTTCCTATCAACATTGGAAAAAAAGAGTGGACGGAGAGCCTCAAAAAAACCCACACCCCTGAATACTGTAGGTGGATGGATGGAAGCACAGAGAGGGAGATGAAGGTGGGATAATTATGAACAGAGGGAGGACAGGAGCGTCAAACTGTTGCGGCCGGTGATGCGAGGTGCATAGGAATTTAGGCGCAAGAGGAAAGGAGAGGTCAAGAAGACAGGACGAAACGGGCACTCTGGAAAAGTTAGCATGGGAAAAAAAGGGAGAAAGAGATTTACAGGGACGTGAGCAACAGTTTATCTTATGTGGTAATTTAGTTACTGTCTATAAAAACCTTTTTGTTTTTTTTTTAAACATGAACTAAATTAAGGTTTTAGTGAGTAAAAAGCTTCTTGGATAACAATATTATAGGAATATTTTAGGAATGTATTAGTACTTGTCTAACTGTCAAACTGTGTTACTGAGTCACCAAATTTTTTTTCATGCCGTCAAAAAACATCAACAAAAAACTGAAAATGACTTTTTAAATGTAGCGACTTCGACAGGAAAACAAGATGGAGTTTAAAAAGCAGTGACAGTGAGTGTGAGACATTTAGCTAAAGCTCTAGTGCACATTTCAAGGACATTTAAACCACTTGTCAGCTGTTTTAAAAATGCACTTCAACGCTTTATCATCCCATTCCTACAGGTGCATCATAACTTACAGTGGGGCTCGAAAGTTTGGGCACCCCAGGTAAAAAATGTATTAATGGGCATAAAGAAGCCAAGAAAAGATGGTAAATTCTCCAAAATGGATCAAATGACAGACTAGACATTCGTTTAATATGTCACAAAAAGTTAGATTTTATTTCCATCATTTACACTTTCAAAATAACAAACAAAAATGGTGTTTGCAAAAGTTTGGACACCCTGCAGAGTTTATAGCATGCACCGCCCCCTTTGGGAAGCTGAGACCTGACAACGTCATGTATTGTTCTCAATCATCGTCTGGAAAGACCAGGTGATGTCAATCTTAAGGTTTTAAATGCCCAGATTCCTCTGACCTTGCCCCAACAATAAGCACCATGGGTTCTTCTAAGCAGTTGTCTAGAAAACTAAAACTTAAATTAGTTGAAGCTCAGAAAGCAAAAGAAGGCTATAAGAAGATAGCAAAGCGTTTTCAGATGCCAAAATCCTCTGTTTGGAATGTAATTAAGAAATGGCCGTCATCAGGAACAGAGGAACTTAAAGCAAGATCTGGAAGACCAAGAAAAATATCAGACAGAACAGCTCGCAGGATTGTGAGAAAAGAAAGAAAACCCACGTTTGACACCACGATCCATCCAGAAAGACCTGACTGACACTAGAGTTGTGGTACACCATTCCACTATGAAGAGGTACTTGTACAAACGTGGTCTTCATGGAAGAGTCATCAGAAGAAAACCTCTTCTACGTCCTCACCACAAAAATCAGCGTTTGAAGTTTGCAAATGAACAAATAGACAAGCCTGATGCATTGTGGAAAAAAGTTCTGTGGACCAACGAGGTTAAAGTAGAACTTTTTGGCCGGAATGAGCAAAGGTACGTTTGGAGACGAAAGGGCACAGAATTTAATGAAAAGAACCTCTGTCCAACTGTTAAGCATGGGGGGGATCAGTCATGCTTTGGGGTTGTTGGGGTTGCACAGGGAATATTTCACGAGTAGAAGGAAAAAAGGATTCAATAAAATTTCAGCAATTGGACGCTAACTTGATGCCATCTGTGAAAAAGCTGAAGTCAAAGAGAGGATGGCTTTTACAAATGAATAATGATCCTAATCACACCTCAAAATCCATGGTGGAATACATCAGGACCTTAAACTGAAGGTTTTGCCAAGGCCTTCACAATCTCCTGACCTCAACATAATTGAAAATCTATGGCTAGACCTTAAAAGAGCAGTGCGTGACAGACAGCCGAGAAATCTCAAAGAACTGGAAGACTTTTGTAAGGACGAATGGGAAAAGAATCGAAAGACTCTTGGCTGGCTACAAGAAGCGTTTCCAAGCTGTGATACTTGCCAAAGAGGGTAGTACAAGGTACTAACTCTGCAGGGTGCCCAAACTTTTGCAGACGCCATTTTTTTGTTTTCTGTTGTTTTGAAAGTGTAAATGATGGGAAAAAAATCTAACTTTTTGTGACATATTATACGAATATCTAATCTGTAATTTGATGCCTTTTAGAGATTTTTCCATCTTTTCTTGGCTTCTTTTTGCACACTGTACCACAAAAACTTGTTTTCATCCATATTTCGAATGATTTCTTGATAATTTCGACAGAACAAAGAGTGTAAAGTCTTATAGAGTTGAAAACTTTTCTTTCAGCATCTGATTTTTTAGCCTAATAATTTTACAAAACTAATTGGCTGGAACCCCTGTTATACAGAGATAACGATAAAAATGTGCTGCTAATGTCTTCTGGCTGAGGAAGGGGAGCCAGAGACTAGTTAAAATCAGCATGAATATGGCTGAACTCTGTGTGAACCCTGACAACATTGAGGCTTTTTTAAACATCCACTCTTGGGACCCAGATTTCAAAGAGTTCTTCTCACGCCTCAAACTATTTTACTTCTTTGATTTTTGTCTCCCTTTGTCTCTCATATTTTATCCAAACACCTGTAACGAGATCTCGCGGATACACGCACAAAAACACACTCAGAGGCAGACAGTACATGACTGTATAACCTTTTTGTGAACCTCAGACAGAGAAAGAGAAATGACCAGACTGGCAGGTTGACATAGTTAAAGGTGATTAGATCAGCTACTTGTGACATTCACAGCGGGGTTCAAAAAGAATTTGATATGATTATTTTTCCTTCACTCAAAACTATTTTATTGTCTTTCTTCCTTTCCAACCTGTCGAAACATCTTTATCAAAGACTCAACTCAGGACGAGCAAACCCATCAAACTCACCTTACTCCCAGTATACATGCACAAAGTAAACAATTGCTTCTCTGACCTCTAACTATATTGGACCAGAAACAAACTCCTTTCCTCAGCTAACATACACACTGTGGCAGCAGGGGAGCGTAGATTAACTGGATTTTGAGAAGGATTGATTGTTGTTGTTTGTCAGTACAGCTAAAATAAAAGCTGTCACTAACCATTATAGAACGAGACCGGCTCTACCTGGAACCTGACACCCAAACATTTACATGATACCACATTGGTCAAACATTCAGTCAACACACACACACGCATGCACACACACATGCACTTATAGTTAAACATTAGCATATAGTAGTATATCCCACAGGCCACAAAATCACGGTGGTGGTGATGGTGTGGGAGACCTTGGTTTGATTCCCACTGCAACACGTCAACCATTAGGTCTCTGAGCAAGACACTTAACTCCTAGTTGCAACCTCTGATATATAGAAACTGTAAGTCGCTTTGGATGAAAGCGTCAGCTAATGACATAAATTGTAACAATGGATAGATTTAATTTGTTCTGTAAAACACACCTCTCAGCCTGGAAAAGCCACACTAAAGCCTTCCCTCATTGTGGTCTGGCATGGTGGTGTCGGAATTAAAGTGCAACACGAACATGAAACATTGAGTGTGCATACACTGAGAATGGAGACATCTTGTCCAGTAGTACAACTTTTGAAATTAGAAATATTTGCATATTCACAGAATCTTGACTTTTAAAATGGGGGGAAGTAGTTTTAAGAATTTCTAATTGAATAATCAACCTTTCTGTAAAACAAAAAACACATCTGACAAAAAAGTAGTTATTAAAAATAAAGCATTTATTATTTCTTAAAACATCTGGAGGGGACTTAGTGAGGGACAGACTGGAAACGGGAAGAGAGACGGGGGTATGACATGCAACAAAGGTCCCAGGTTGAAATCTAACAGGAGCTTTCAGTAATATGGGCTTAAACAATAGTATACTTGTCAAAAACCAAAACAAGCAAAGATCATAAACAACAACAAAATTTATATTATGATGAAGAGGTTACCATGACAACTGTGCATACCAGTTAACCTACACTATTGTTAAGCTTTTCATTCTTGGTTTACCAGCATTTATGTATTCCTCCTTCTCTTGCCTTGATTTTACATGCTGTCTGTTTTATCATTACTATACATAAATGTCTAATTCAACATCTGCTCAAAGAGCAACTTGAAAATAACCAATTTTAGGACCTGTAAAAATAAAAATAAACAAAGTTAAATAATTGGATGTACACACCACTCGTGTACCTGTAAATATAACAATGCAGATTGTCTATCTGGACAAATATGGCAGCTGTTCTGACACAACACATTCTCCCAAAACTGTTCAACAAAATTAGTTTAAATACATTTAGAGCAAGAAAATAGACCGAGCACTTGCTAAAACATGACTTAATTTGTACTGACAACGCCTGGTTGTAATATTTTCTAACAAAGTCTAGGAAATGCAGCAAGTTACATCATCATAAAATATTTGCTCATCAATTTGATCTAATTCTTGAAATTCAGTTTTTAGAATTAAATTAAATTTTACATCTGTTTAAGGCAAACAGCTTAATAGGTAAAACACACAATGCTCAAAAGCACATAGATATGAACAAATTAGAAGACACACTTCCAATATAACTATCAAAACCCTAGGCTATACAGCTAATGGGCGTCCTCAGTCTCCTCTACAAGCTGTTTTTCTTTTGCTACCACGGGACATGATTAACACACACATATGCCTTCATGCGCAAACGCAGTTGCTGCTATCGGCAGCAGTCTAAATGCCAAGTCACCTAACTAACCATGCAGAACTAACACTCTGCACTGACATACAGCTACCCACAACAAAAGGGCATTCAAACACTTATTGTGTGTGTGTGCAGGTATTAAGATTTAATGTGAAGTCACATTCCGTATGCGCATGCGCACACACACACACACACACACACACACACACACACACGTCTGGGCATGTGTGACCTACAGAGATACAACACCAAGAGCACAACAATAGATTAAAATACATCACTAACTCCTATGTACGAGGTTAGAGCTTGTGCATTTGTTTTTTAATGTGTATGTGCACACAGTATGTGTGTGTTGTGATAAACTGTAATAGTCTAGCAGGTTTCAGGACCGAGGACAGAACCTCATTGAGGTGATTCTGTCTACGGGAGGAGGAGAAGTTTGAATCTGGGTCTGTCCTAGTCTAGGACTATACTTTAAATAAATACCATCACATGATGTTTTTAAAGATGTACCTGATGTTGAAGGGCAGTCAGTCAACCTGGGTCCTATTCACATATTTTTTGTCCATTATGACTATTGGTTATAATAACAACATTTTACTCACTACCTTCTTTGTAGAGAATGCAAAAGGTGCTCTGCAATTGCTAGAGATAATTCAAAGAGACGGTGCTCTGCATTTACCGTGGCAACGGTACTATTACTATTAATTACTATTTAAATTAAGTTATTTTGGAAAGCTATAGGCTGGCGCTCCTTGCCCCAATCAATGTTGATCTGATGGTGGTGATGGTCATGAATTTTAAGGTGGGTGACTACACTAAAGAGGAAAGGGATAAAAGTTATAAAGTTAAAAATGTTGCACAGAATTGATCAGTATGAAGGAAAATGATAAAAGAAGTGTGCTAGAAAATGAAAGGTTGCATCCATGGCTGCCTAGAGAAATGTGGCTTGGGCAAACTTTAGAACTACAACTGGTGAGGTAACTTTAAATGTAGTAGTCTGGCAGTACTTCACTGGCCTGATAAGCTGTGAAAGAGCTAAATGTTGTTATATACACTTCTCTCTCTGGAGCCAGCAATACCACAGCATCGGTAATAGTAAAAAAAAGTGAGGAAAAGTATTTAAAGTCTGGCTCTGAAATGGAACACTGAAATTAATCATTAAGGCCCAGATTTATAAATACATTTTTTGCAATTAATATCTGTAGACAAACATTGGTATATTGGAATTTTATCATAAGGCTCATCTTTACAAATGAGGCCTCTGGCGCGTGTGAAACGTATTCCTAATGAGTGTCCTAATTTGTGGCAGCCGTAGTGAATCCAAATGTGAGAAACACAACATAATATCAGCTATTTAGTGGAGGCTTTTAACCAAAGCGCCTTGCATTACAGCAAATTTATAAATATTTTTTGCATGAGAGGCCCCAGTGGGAATTAAAAAGGACCATTAAGAATGTGGGTCAGTGTTTGTTTTTCACATACAGTAGATCCTTTTGATCTGAGATAGAAGAAAGCAGTAGTTTGTATTTAAGACCCCTTTATGGTGCTACAGTTCATAAGGTACATTTTGTTATTATTAAGCTCGCTAGGTTAAAAGCATTTATTTTCCACAAAAATGTTTGTCTCTCAGGGTTTCCAATGGGGGATGTTGCAGCCAAACATCAGAGCCCCCCTACCTAGTAAACCTAACATTATCATTAAAGCTTTCTTGTAAACAAACAGTTTTGTTTACATGTGGTGCACTTGGCAAAATGCATTGAGTGTCATCATTGAGACCTAACAAAGGTGTTGAATGCATCTAACGCCTCGTGAATCATTTCTAAAAAATAAAAACCTGCATAGTTCACCTCAGTGTTACAACTGTCATCTTCTTCTGTGCTTTTTATTGGCAGATTGCTACATTGAAACCATATAGCCCCTGTAAAAGTTGATAGACATAACAGTATCATAAATATTGTCATATACTATGATAGATAACATAAAATTAGATAAGATACTTGAGGTGAAAGTGATGACAGTAAATTATTTTTGATAATTGAGTAGCCTTTTTGTTTAAGTCATTTTTTAAGCAGAATTGCCCAAATTTGCCCTATTCTTTTGCTTCTGTACTAAACAAAAAAACCCAATTTGAATATATCAACCTGGGCTTTGGGAAATTGAAATGCCAATCATTTATTATGTGCTGACATTAAATGGATTATTCAACGAATAAATTAACAGATTCATTGATAATAATGAACACAACAGTTAGTTATAAATGTTTGTTTTCAAAACACTAGTGGTCAAAAACTACACGGAGGTCCTTCATCCCCAACCCTGTCCTCTCATCCTAACCGTTATCTGCAGTCTCAGATATATTTAATATATGCTCTACACACTTTGCATTTCCAGTCCCATCTTTTATTCTATCCATCTCTAACCAAGTGGCAGCAGTAGTATTCAGACTATATATCATATTCTTTATGTCATCTGTCATCATACTCAAAGCATCTTTTGGCGATTTGTTATCTGGGAGTCATCTGGTGTGCTGTACAAAGGCCATCTCTCCATGGCTGATCATTGAGACAAATGTCCTGTATGTGCATATGTTCTTTGCTATAAAAGGATTCTGATTCAGACTTTGTAAATGTATGTTGTTGTGTATCTTCACAGAGAACACAAAAACATTTCCCTGCACTCTAGTCTTGCCAAATACCAACAGTCACCACATTCATTATGTATTGTGCAGATTGGCATTAGATCTGCTGGACATATAGTTTTTGCCAAAGTACCACAGAGACACGCTTCACATCTTTAGACCCACTCTTTACCGTTAAGGCTGTATGAATATTTTAAGCATAACGACTTACTATTCCAGGCTAGACATCAAAATAACAAGGGTAAAAGCTACACATTTGTAACTCAGATAGTCTTTTTCTTATCTTTATAGTCAAGGCCAAGATGTCAAAACATTGATCCGCAAACCTAACAAAAAAATGTTGCATCACACTTTTGTACTTGAGCTTTTCTACAAACTTACTTTGAAGGTTTTACAAATAGCTAGATCTTTAGTATGTTATTTGTCCTGTTCACTGCTGAACACAGTGGGACATTTCTGTTGCTCCAAGCTTTGAATGTTTTGTTTAATAAGCCTCAGGACCAATGCAACAGTATCTTTACACAGTTTGTCTGAACATGAAATGGTCTGGACTCAGAATGTACCAGCATAAACTCTCAGTCCTGTTATTTCCATTGGCCTTTTGAGTACAGGTGCAGATGTAAAGAGGCCACAGAAGTTGTGATTAGGAATGTTGTGGGATCCAAATGCACAACCCCCCCACCCCCCCTTTAGAAGGAAAATGTAGATTGCTAGGCAGCGAGCAAAACAATACTGATGAGGCAGATGCTGGGAAAGAACTGTGTGTGTGTATGCGTGTGTGTGTGGGGGGGGGGGGGGGGGGGGGGGGGGGGGGTGCCGGTAGTCTAATCCAGGAGTTGCATGACATGATCATGGCATGAGTCTTGGATATATTTATACTTATACACGTGTCTTGGTAATATATCACTTGAAATGTGTTTTTGTATGCATTTCAATACATACATTCAGGGCTTGGCATTCTGTTTTTCGCTCACCAGCAACCCTTGCTATTATTTTTCCAAAATTAGTGACAGCATTTTCAATAGCCACTATTCTTTGGGCATTTACAGTAATATTTTTGTTTTATTTGATTAAAGTTGACTGTGGTGTGCTACAATTTACTTGAAGAACTAGATTTACAACATTTTTAAATGTAAATGACCACACAAATCTAAATGTAGGCTCTAAAAATGATGAAATATTTGTGTAATACGTTGTGTAAAGCTCCTTTTGAATGAAAACATGCAACTGATCAAGACACAAACATTAAAAGAGTTGCTTCTTATTTTATAAGTGGTACAGGGGTGGAGAAGATTCATTGAAAGTGGTTTGACTCTGGTGACGAGAAGCAGAGCATACAGAGGAAAAGTCTGCTGTCCTGCTGCGCGCAGTCTCAACTAATTTTACAATCCTGTTGTCAAAAACAAATTCCCAGCCACAAACGCAACTGTTGCCTCAGCTAGACCTGCCACACAACTCCGCAGCTTGCTGGTCTTATGTGGCAGATTTGGTGTGGCTGTGGGCTTCAAATTGGATCAAAGGTGTATGTAAAATATTGGGCAGTGGCTTTCAGCATCAGAGCCGACACAAAAAGCATCCTTCAGCGTCACCAGCACTGGAAGTAGGGGGCTTTAGGGGCTGTATCCCCTCCGGGCGGTGGCTGCAGCCACTGCAGCTTTCACTTGGCAATAAACTTAAACTTGTAAACAAAGCAGTTCCTGTCTGCAATGAGCCAGCAGAAAGCTTTTCACCTTTGCGGTTTCCGACTGTATTTGAAGGGAAGTAAAGTATACAGACGTAAACAAACCTCCTATTTAATTAGACTCTCATGGGAATGCTAATACCTTTTTTTAGCAACAAAGCTAACAATAAACGTAAATAGAAGGTCAAAATTGGATAAAATATGGACATCAAGACTATTAATACTGGATCTAAAAATATGGATTTATTGTACACAGAACAGGGGGACAATTACAGTTTAATGTAATTTGATCGATGACCTCAGAGAGCAACCAGAAGTGTGTATGTGCAATAGATCCTGGATGTAAGCGGGATCATGACCATGCGAGGCTCTATAAGTAGTGATTAAAATTTCAAAATGCACCCTAAAACCTATTGGTAGCCAATGAAGAGCCTTGAGCACGGGAGTAATGTGCGATCTCATACAAAAGTCTTGCTGCTGCATTCTGTACAACTTGCAATTTGTCCATGGATGAGTGGGGCCATCATAGACTGTTTAAAAAGGAGCTGAGATAGCGAGACCACGACGAGACCACAACTCTGATACCCAGTTTTTCTTGACAACACTTTACTCACAATAGCAAGTCTTGCTATGTGTTTTTAGCGGAATTTTTTAAACGGGGACAGGCCACCAAAAACCACCATGGACCTTAACTGGTCACATTAGTAAGGCAGCCCCCCCTGGTCAAAATACAGTAGGTTCCAGCGCGGCTGTTTAGCGTATGTATGGAACACGACGGCGGCGCTGTAAGATGATGTAGTATTAATAACAACAACGGTTGCAAGTAGTATGAAAGACTGAAATGCTGTGTAAGGAGGTTGGTTGGCGTGGTGGATGGGTTAAACAACCCAGGACTTTCACCCAGGAAACTTGGGTTTGTATTCCATTCTTGTTCTGCATGTCACTGAAATGTACATTTTATAACACTTATCTTTTTTACTATATACTGTCCCTTACTTGTGCCGCATGTCAGTCAGTATGTCCCGATTTAAAACATCAAAAGTGACATCTAGTGTCCCGACACTAAAGGAGACTTTTAGCATAAATAACAAACGCCAAAGGGCGCCAAGGGTCCCAGCGCTAAGTGAGACTTTTAGCAAGAATGACAAACGCCAAAGGCACATGACCAAGCGTCTGTATTTTACGTGATGAGAGATGGAGAGTAAATTGTCCTGTGTCAGGCGTTGGCACAGCGTTGCAATAATATGTTTATTCAATACAATTATCCATGTAAACAAGGACATTTTCAGCTTTGTTTTCTCAGTGTTAAGATGCTATGTATGTGAGAGATACAGTTATCCAGGTCTTAAGGGGTGAATACCTATTCAGTGCAGGAGCAGGCAGTACGCAAGTGACAAAACTCATGTGGCCGAAAAACACAAGTGCCGGTACTCAGTACTGTTAAGTTTCCATTTCCAGCACTGATTGGCCCCAGTCACAGAACTTTCTAACTGGAATAATCTTGTCATCAGTACGCCTCATCTGAATGTAGTTTGTCAACATGACAACATTTTGGGGACAAGAATTGTTTTGGAGTGTTAGCAGAACAGCAATTCTGAGATTTAGAAAGTCTACTGTAGCTTTTAAGTACAACAATGCAAACACAGACAGCTGTCTTATCTGTAACACACACAACACTTCTCTTCACACGGATAGTACTTGCAAACATACACAAATCCATACACAATTACTTTTTACTCATGCTCTCTCTCACACGCACACACACGCACACACGCACACACACACACACACACACCTACATGTGTGACCCTGGACCCCATGCCAGTTGCAGCTGTGCTTTCACAGAGGAACAGCAGGACCGGAGCGGGGCTATTTCAGGCTGCGGCGGCCAGATTGAATTAAAGCCGGATTAATCCCTGTAGAATTTGTGTCATTCTTCCAAGCAACACTAAATCCAAATCAAATTATACAACCCGCCTCCCGCTGCCACCACCATCCATCTATCCACTGTACTGTAGCAGTCAGCCTCAAGTGTGCGCATGTGTGTATATATCAGTGTTTTCTCCCCTCCTTTGCTTTCCTCCTCTCATTTTTTTTCCTCATTCTCAACCACATAATCCATGTGTCCCCTACTCTTCCCTCAACCAACCTTTTGCTCCTCTCCAGCTGTGACTGATGGGAGGGAAGTTAATTGATAGTGACAGTCTCTAAATCCAGTAGAGGAATCGTTAAATGAAAGAGGACTTTGGGACGGTCATGGAGTTCAGTCAACTTAGTTTTTTGCACTGAAAACTGAAGCACACAATCACTTATTACAATTAATCACACAGAAAGAGACACACACAGACAAATCATATAAAACAAAAGGACTGGACACACCTACATCTGGATCTTGGCCATATGGCACTGTTTCGAATGGCATTTAAAAGGAAACGTCAGGTTTTGGGGAGAATGAACGTCACCATAAAAAGACACCACGCTCATTTTGAATGACAACATTTCAAACCATATTGACTGGTGCATGAGTACTTGATATTTTTTCAGAAATTACAATTTGAGAAGAACCAACAATCATTGATTATGTTACATAACTTGCTACAGGTCTGCAACTTGCATCGAGCCTGTTAGAACCCCAAAAAGCTTTTTTATTTGAGCTATGTTTATTTGTGTACTGTTAGTTTAGATCGGGTTTTAGCCTAAAACTTAAATATTACTAATTAAAACAATGAATGATCAATAGTTTTATGAAGTATCAATTTCATTATAAAAAATTACAGACATTGACAATACTGTATGCTGATTACTATAATTTTTATGTTGTATCAAATATGATACAAAATAGCCATTCTTAACAAAGAGAAAACACATGTTTTCTCCCTTTTGCAGGTATAAAGCCAGGATTGACAAATACTGAGCTATCAAATCAGATACCAAAAATGTACAGACATGTACTGTAGTGACACACAAGTTTTTTTCCATGGAAATTAATGAGGCACACTGTCAATGAACATTGCCGCCTGAAAGCACACTAGAAATAACCATTACGGTACCATATCAACTGTATTGAGATATTTCATCTGAAATTAATATAACATATTTTTATTTATTGAATAATCACTGAATGTTGTTGTTGTAAAGTTAGTTTGAAAAGAGAGTGAAAGTAATAGAGGTATCAGCAGGGGACTGGGTCACTGGGTCTACTCAGTTTGTCCTGTTAGCGAGTCATTACGGGGTTTCCACTTAAATCACACCCACTGCACCGCTCTAATCTGGCAAATGTTAATCTTCAATCCCCTGAACCACTTAGTAAATCTCCTGATGAAAATTCAAAAAAACACTTTTTATCACAACCACACAAACTTACTCAGATTTGCACTGTTTGTATGTGTGCTTTGAGAGTTAAAAAGAGCTTCTGTGAGTGTCAATTGAGTATCATGTGATGTGTGTTTGTGTGGGGGTGGTTACATTTGTAAGTGCGTGTGTGACTTTGTTCTCTCTTTCTCCGTTTGACGGACGTATGGGAGCTTTGAAGAAAGAGTGAAGATGCGTGAGAGAGGAGCTAGAAGTGAAGAAAACAGCAGCAGCTGATGACATAATGCTTGGGGATGAGTTAATTTCCTGACAGGACTGACATACTAATGGGAAAACTTGCACTCTCTCTCTCTCTCTTTCACACACACACACACACACACACACACACACACACACACACGCCAAACTTATCATTTTCTTCCTCGGCATAATTTCACATCTTATTTAGCAACACCGTTTTAACTTTAACTTTTTAACTACACACATGTCAACTGACAACACGTAACAAAGATTCAGATTGAATACATTTTTCAGGCAATTATATTAAGATGACCCTGGTATCAGGTGTCCACCATGTCCCATCTCTACCACTATATACAGTATGTCCCACTATTTGTCTCCATGTCTCTGATGTATTTCAGGAAGGGCTGAGTATCAAATCTCATTACTATTTGGTAATGAATGAAATGTGCTTGGATCAGTTACCAATTTAAATCAAAACAGTTACGATGAAGTTATACTGCAGTAGTACGGGTGTGTTTAAACAACATGTAACATTTGTGAAAATTGATTTCTTTTGTTAAATGAAAAAGGTTTTTTAATAAAAACCTGTTTTTATTTCTTAATGTTAGTTACCAAAACTCAGGAAACATGTCAGTTCAAATATTACACATGACTAGGGAGGGCTGCACGATACGAGGAAAATATCTAATTGCAATTATTTTATCTGATGTTGCAATTGCTGTATGATTCCCGAATTTGGAGGGAATGATCCTCGTTCATCATTATCATGATCTTCATTGAAAAACATATGATCACGATGTGATTTTTGCTAGGATCTATACCACACCAAAAGTCGATTTTATGTAACTGATTAATAGATATTAGTCCATTATGGGATTTTGATAAAATTGTGATTAATTGTGCAGCCCTACACAAGACTATACTGCCATACCTCTGTGAGGTTAGGCACAACGTAGCACTAAACTAAACGCTACCATCTGCATGCTTACATGCTTACAATCACAGTGCTAATTTTTATGATATTCACTATATAAGTGTATTGTGTTTGCATGCTAACTTTTGCTAATGAGCAGAAAGTGAACTGAGGTTCATGTGTATGTCTTTAGTTTGCAGGTATAACGGTTTTGATTTTGACCTGATGGTGTTGCTAAAGAAAAACTTAGGTCATCATCTGGACACCATGGATGCCTGTATCAAATTTCACATCAATCCAAAAGTTTGACTTTCAATTAATGCTACAAATGTCAAAATGCATGACGGACCATATGAAAAGTCAGTGGACCCCTAAAGTCAGCAGGCTTCATCGTTTGGGACCATCTGGGCTAAGTTCCATCGCAATCTATGCTGTAGTTGTTGAGATGTTTCAGTCCAAACAGAAAGCAGTGGGCGGACCAGCCACTTTAAGGCGCTAACATGGCTATAAATTTCAAACAATATCCAGCCCTCCTCTCTTGGCTGTATTTAAACCCCAGGCAGGGGTTGTTTGTTGCTCCGGGCCTGAACTCGGCTGTAGTGCCAAACAAAAAGCTAGAAGTGATGATATACAGAGGAACAGCAGAGGAGAAACATAGATGTGTGTGTCAGAAAAGGTTCAAGGAGTCTTTATTATTCCCGGGGGGCTGCTGATGAGAAAATTATAAAGACATGACAGAATGAGAGAGAAAAAGAGTTTTCTTTTCTGGCTTTCGAGTTTTTCTCTGGCTAAATACTCCTTTTTTTGTTTCCTGGCATGAGAGATAACGGTAGGAGGTGGTCCAAAAAAGATGTGGAGGAGAGACAAGAGGAGCGAGAAAAAAGGGGGGATAACGACGGTGATTTGTTAAACTTAACGCTATTGTTTTCCTGAAGCACAGGATAAAACTCTGAGGCAAACAGAGGCAAAGGAAAGAAACCCCGAAAGAGATCAAATTAAATATAGAAGAGGAGATTGATAAATATTTTTAACATGTTATGATAGTCCACAGCACAGTTCTCTGTCCTATCTCTTTCAAATGTTCCTCATCTCTCGGGGCAAGCAGACAAGAAAAGGAGTGAGGAATGTAGGAAGAGAAACAAGAGAGAAGCAGGAAACGGTGTAGCTGCAGGTAAAAAAGGATGAGAGGAAGACAAAAGAGGTCAAAAGAAAAGTTAGCAGAACATGAAAAGCGAGGGAAACATGAGACAAGGAAGACGAAGAGGGTGGAGATGATTCGGGGTGAGGAGGCAGCGAGGTGAGTTTGCCCATACTGCATTATTGCCGGCCTCTATCTCTTTTTCCCCACGCAGGTGATCCTGTGAGAATAAAGAAATACATTACACATATTAATATATACAAATTCATCTTCCATGAAGACCGTATTTGTACATGTATCTCTTTATAGTGGGATGGTGTAGCACAACTCCAGTGTCTGCCAGGTCTTTCTGGATGATCGTGCAGTCAAACATGGGTTTTGACTTGTATTTCTCACAATCCTGCGAGCTGTTCTGTCTGATATTTTTCTTGGTCTTCTAGATCTTGCTTTAACTTCCACTGTTACTGATGACTGCCATTTGCAAACTTTCGAGCCCCACTGTACAGTACTTCCACCTGAAAAAAAACTAGCTCACTTCACTTCACTCATTCCACCCATGTCAGCTTGTACACAGAAAATTACACAAAGAGGAGAGGTGAGGAAAAGACTTATCGAAAGAAAAATGAGAGAGAGAAAGAATGCGTAATCCATGTGGCTACTTTATAATTAGCTGACAAAAAACCCAGCAAGTGACTGAAGCATTAGATTAGCATTAGATTAAACAACATTCTGTATTTAACAGCCACGACCGCACGCTCCAGTGCTCGGGGAGTGCAATCAGAAAACCTCACACGCACGCACACACACACACACACA
>NC_045746.1:17063055-17079808 GCF_008692095.1 Etheostoma spectabile
CACACACACACACACACACACTCATGTCAAACAAGTATGTAGGCATGCACACACCCACCCTAACCTTCCATGGCTGCCACAGCGCTGCTTCACCACTGGCTCTTGACAACAGTCTAATTGGTAATTATTCACATACCCCCCTCCTGGGAACCAGAAATCCTAATGAAACTGCTTCGGTGTCTGGTGCTCAGACAGGTCTTTAGCGTGCATACACCTACGCAAGAACACACAGAAATGGGCTTACAAGTACAAACACACACACACACACACACACACACACACACACAGCAAAACTCAGGGTGCATAAGAGGTCAAGAGCAAAGTCAAAGGTTAAGGACCGATGAAAATCAGAGCACAAGTAAAGGATAATTAACTTGAGTGAGACTTTGTTGGTGACTAATAGAAAATGATGCATGCATGAACTCCGCATAAATGGTGCTTTAATTACATGTTTGGTGGCTTACAGAAAACCTTGCTTCTCCATGTTTTCCAGTTTGCATTGATTTTTAATGTTAAATCCAAGATAGCAACATTTGAATGAATGAATATGCTTCTGCGGTAAAGTCCTTTTTGCCCCTACAGATTATGAATGGTATGGATTATACATATCTTATAAATATATGCTGACTGTCACACACCCCATTTCACTAATGCCTGGCATTAGTGTCATTTCTTCTACATCTCAGAATGTGAGAAGGTTGGCAGCCATTTTTAGTTCCAATATGATGGCTAAAAGGGGCCCTGCTGATTGCTGTCATATTATAATCAACTTATTTGCATATCATCAAATTTGATGAGGTAGATTACTTGGCAACGAATCCTGCGACTTATAATATCAGGGTGGATGATGGCAGGAGCCAGCGAGAGGGTATGAGATTGGCAGAACGACAGCTGTGAGAAAATAGCTGGGGAAAGAAAGTACAGAAACTGGAAAAGTTGACTTTAACTTCTCAAAGACAAGCGGGCATTCATTCTGCCGTCACTCAAAAGAAAACTCAGAGAATATAGAGGAGGTTAGTGTGAGGGGAGAGAATCAGTGTTGTCAACCACAAAAGAGTTAAGATATATGGCAAAACAAATGTTTACCTTGAGGAAGACTTCTGTGTACAGATGCACTTTCCAATTATTAGTTTTCATACCAAGTCACAAGAACAAAATATGTTCTCCTTCTTGTAAACTCTTTTACTTTCACTCTGCACTTCAGGGGGAAATATTTAACAAGTTCCACAAATTAAACATAAAAATCTTCATTTGAAATTGACATTAGGTACAACAATGACTCATAATAGTTTAGTGTAGGGAGGTTTTCGGTCATACTGCTGTCCTTTAAAGACTCTTTGTCAGTATAACCACGTCACACTATATACTATATATACTTTTTTGCATGTTGTATTTTTTTCCAGCCGTTTAGACAAGTTAAAGAGACGGGTACAAATATTGTATCTTCAAAAGTGTAACTTTTAAGGAACTGGTTTCAACTTTCTAATTTTAGAATTTTCTCTATTTTCTCTATCAGCATGTAATGCTACATCTGATCTTCAGAAATTCTGAAATAAAATACTTAAAAACGACTGAAAAACAATAATTTTGCATATTTTGGGGGATTTCAAGATCTCATAAAATCAAATTTGGCAGATTTAATTAGATTAATCAATCCAATCATCCAATAATTTAACATTCTGACTCTGATTGTTAACTCTTTTTGACTGTTATTGCCTTTATTGATAGGGCAGATTAACTCCGGAAAGTGGGGGGATGACATGTAGTTAAGGGCCGCAGGTTGAAACCAAACCAGCGGCCGCTGCTACAAAGACTGAGCCTCTGTAGATGGGGTGCCCACTCAACCAGGTGAGCTCACCAGCCGCCTCCACAACTGTTAACTTTTACTTTTAAATTTGAACATAAGACTTTTACATTTAATTGAGTATTTATTTTAATTTTCCTAGCCCCATCTCCAACCAAGAAAAAAAAAAGCATCAGCCTCAAAATCATTTCACTGAGAAGAGTTTGCAGGTTTATGTCTGCTGGCAAATGCAGCAGTAGTAAATACATGGAAGGTGCCAGTGTCAGCTGGCAAAGACCAAGTCCGGTTCACAACATTTGTCAAACCATCCCCCTTTCTCTATCCCATATTGTCATTGAGCATAGGGCTACTATATGATGAGATTAAAAGTATAATGAAAATGAATTATTTATGCAATAACCTATAGTAATCCTGAAGTTTAACCCTGCTAAATTGTAGATGAGGCTTCAAAGAGGAGGATGTATGTGGGTTATAGGAGAGAAAACATAATCTGCATCAGCTCAAAACAATATGGAGTTCCTAAATAATAGAGGAGCCTATAGGCAGGAAAAAATGAAAACCTAACCTTCATGAAAAGAGGGGGAGGTGAGAAACTGAGAGAAACATAATGGGGAGACAAAAGAGGATGGCTCTCAGAAAAGCAGAACTAATGTCAGAATTCTATTTTGCATTTGAATACCAATGAAATGTTGTATATTAATTAAACAGAAGCACTGGGACCGTACATGACAACAAGAGTCTAAACTGCTGTTAAGATCAGACAAATAGCATGAACGCAGCGAAACATCTGGCCCTCCTCTGACTGACACACAGATTCCATGACATCTCCCAGATGTCTGCGTGTCTATAAGAGTCATACCGAACGCACACACGCAAACACACACACAAAAAAACAGATGAATCATTGTGTCATTCATTACCCCTCAGGGCGCCATCCTCTGCACCACGGAAATGTGGCGGATTCCCTCTTTAATAAATTGTGGAGTCTGCTGCCATTAATATATTTATATCTGCTTATGCACCTTGTTGAAAGCACATCCAGGGAGATTTCAAGCTATATGAGCTTATTTCTTATCTACTAAGACAACGGAGCATGCCAACCCCCTCCCCTTCTTACCCCAACATCCCCCCCCCCCCTCCCGTTCCTCTATGCTCATCTCCTTCCCTCTATTTTTTCCATTTCTCCACACTGCAGAAATGGGATTTGAGAGTTTGGGGTTCACACGGCGGGCAACCAGTCTTGAGGACTAAAAGTTTCTGTTCCGTTTCAATCGTTTAGTTTGGGGAAAGTTTGAGCAAACCCACTCACAGCCTGGAGACACACAATATGATAAGAAGGCTGGCTCATATCTGATAACCAGTTGCATAAACACAGAGCGAGGGCAGCCTACGCTGGCTGATGCAACAGAAATAAAGCAACTTGTGTACCACAGCTTATAAATACCAGCCTTGTGTTCATATATAATGCCACTTCATTGTCTTACTGCCCAAGCTGAGAGACATGCGAACACACCCACACTCCCTCTTTCTCTCTGTAGCTCTTCTTCTTTCCCTCTCAGACTGAAAAGTTCCAGAAGTATCATAAAGTCATGACCAACCTGAGGAGCTTTTACTAACATGGTCAACGAGCCAGAACCGAGAGTTGCAGTGTCTTACCTGAGAGCAAGAACAAGTCAACAACTATAATTAGTTAAATTTAGGCTTTCAGCAAACATCCTCTTAATTATACAATCTGAGGTTGTTACTTTAAGAGTTTTGCTTTTCACAGTTGCTTTGGAGTGTGCAAGAACATTTGACACATGTTCATTAAGGTTAAATTAACAAAATACTTTAGACTCAAATAACCATTCAGGATAATATAGAGAACTATAAAGAAAATTAAGTTGGTGAGTATCACTGAGGTTACATTTCACTAAAATCTGTTTTCTGAGAGATATTTAGGGCATATATTATATGTACATTTCTGCATATATGTTTTTGGTGTTTGTGGCTTTAGGCATTTTGGTCTGGTTCATATTTTACATCATCTTTTGTTCGGTTTGAATTCAGTACGAGAGATATTTTTGCTGTTGGGCGGTTGAGTTCTTTGTTCATTTTGAGCAATTTTTGTTATTAATTTCAGATTTGTTTTTTGAGTTCTCATTTTTCAATTATTCATGATTCATTTTATTATGATTATTTCATTTTATTCAGTGCAAAACATCAGACATTGGTCTGTACAGTTTTTGTCTGACATTAGTGTGTTAGGAAGCACCGTTGCAACCACAGGGACTGGGAGTATAAGGATTTATTTAACGGCCCTTTGTCTGACCCCTGTGGTTTAAATGGTCCTAGACTCATAAACCAAAAGCCTCTTAAGACTAGATTTCCTCATGCAGCCAGCAGTGATGATGAAGCATCACCTTCACAATGTCTGCACTGTATGTATCATTGCCAGGGTTATTCTCCTGGCTTAGTCATGTACTGTGGTTGTTATGAAGTAGGGTGACAAAGAGGGAGGCTTTGTTTGTGTTCATGTGTGTGAATGTGTATGCCTGTCTGTGTGAATACCCACAGTGACATTTACTCAGCAAATTCCTCGGAGACAAGTGCATGGAGTGTATGGTGGCTTCACTCTGGCTTCTGCACTTTCCCGTCATGGGAATTTTTCCAGATGTGGTGTATTAAGATCAAAGGAAGAGCGGTGAGAGAATCTCTAGTGCTTTAGGGGGAAAAAGAGGAAGCTGAGAAGGAGTGTGTGTGAGTGTGAGAGAGAGACAGAGACATAGAGAAAAAGAGAGTCATTCCACATCACTGTTTTGTTTCAAGTGCCTGCTTCTTCACTTGCATACTATTTTCCCTTTACTATTATCTATTTTACTAGAACCACTAATGGTTGAATGTAACTTAGTACATTCATTCACTTAATACTATATGTAAAGGTATTTGCTTTTCAGTGCTTTGATTGTGTACTTCTACATGAATACATTTTAAAAGGAAATGTTATATTGTTGTTTTTACTTTTATTTTACAAGTTACTTTGCAGATTTGTATTTTTTTATAGAAATCTATTAATGCTTTTACAAAATGATACATTGTTACATTATATACATTGATACATTATATTAAACTTCCCAGTAGTGTGGAAAGTAGTCAAAATTAACTCCAACTAGACCAGCTACAACATATACAATTTGCTCACACACACACACCAGTAATAATAATTTAATAATAATAATACAGCTGGCATAGCTATTCTACCTCAATACGAGTACTTTTACTAACTCTAACTTTACTAATTGTATGGATATTACTTCTGTGTTTTTAGTAGATGACTTTGAATCAAGGATTTTCACTTATATTTTTTTCCCATTACAGTGACATATACCACCTACCTTCCACCACAGACGAATGGATTTACTTCATATGCAGGTTGAAATGAGCAGGGTGACTTCAAAGAATGCTTTCAGCCATTCAGACATATAGCAAATAGATCTGTCTGTGGAAGAAAGTGAGAATTGTATGTTTTAGTGTAGTCAATAGCTGCATAATATAGCAATGCAATGGTCCACCAAGTGTTTGGCTTGTGGCCCATTAAAATGAAGCAATTTCTGCTTGTAACCCCTCATCACCAGTTGCAACCAGTTCAACCAAAAAGGTGGAACTGGTCGAAATAAAATCTAACAAAATCCAGTAATTGACAAAAAAACTAATTTCTCAACCCCTCAGATTTAACCCCCCAGTCTTGAAAAACCCTGTACTTAGTTATGTTGCTAGAGTTTAGGCTAAATTGATTTTGTTTTAGGAGATTTCGGAAGTTTCTGTTTCTGTCAGCTGGATTTGGTGGATGACACAGTCAAAGGCTGCATGTAACCATCTCAACTCACATCCTGCACGGAGATGGGGCTCAACAAAAATATTTATGGCGCTATGAAAGTAGAAGAGTTGAGGAAGACACCACTTCGCTGGAGTAAGCTTCCCATCTGTTAGATGAAAAAAGTCATTTCTTGCACAACCATGTGAGGGGCAGGAATGGTGGGGTGTGGATAGCTTTTGTCAATTGGTTATTCCAAACTTACTAGCGTCAGGGGTGAAACTGAGCGCATTTCAGTTAGGAGAACTTTTTTTGCGTGCACATGTTACAGTAAAACACATCTGTATGCGGTTTGTGTTGTTTTTACCACTTTTTAAACAGTATTGCTGGAAAAGTCTGCAACAAAGACAAGTCTTTATTTTTTATTACTTTTTTATTAATTGCATTATTATAAGCTCTGTAGCACTTTGAGATTGCTGAAATGTAAAGTGCAATACAAATTAAATGTATTATTTGTTAAAATTATTTTATTTGGAATAATCCCTTGAGATGTGACATCTCGTTTTATTATTATTATTATTTAACAATACCCCAGAGATTTGACTTGTCATTTGTTAAAAATGGCCAAAATTAACATTTCTTATGAACATGTAGCGTATTGTTAGAATGTGTGTCCTTTCTTTTTCATTCAGGAAGACGCTGTATAAATGTAAGAAGCTGAATGGCAGCCAGGCAGGTGGTGTCTGCAACAGAGGAAGCTAATGACCCTTTAAGGTTTCACCACAGGGGGTTTTGCTCACCGCTGCCTGCCTGCAGCACGCTGACAAGTCCACTACATTGCCCTGTGTGTGTGTGTGTGTGTGTGTGTTTGTGTGTGTGTGCTCTCTCTCCCTCGGTGCCACTAGGAAGCAGAAGGTAGAATTTATTCTGAATATCGATCGTCTGGCATCTCTGTGGGTGTTCTGTGCTGTGGCATTCAGTTAGGGAGCAGAGATTGATGCCTTGTCAGTTTGTTGTCGCAGTGAGGAGAGAAGGGCTAACAATGCAACATAAATCTACAGCAGAAGGGTCACAAGGCGGGCAGAGGAAGAAATATAGACATGCGTTCTTGACTACTTTGTTGCCATATTTGCTCTCAAGTTTGTAACACTAATGTAGTGGCCCCTCAGCAGGTGCAGTTGTGGGAAATAGGCCACAAAGGGATTTTGTGTTGATACTAATCAAGCTATTATGCAAAAGCAACTTGATTTTTAAGCTACAAACCCTCTTCGACAGTGCACAAACTCAGTTTAGCTGACACATGTTTTAAAATATTAATATTTATCTTCAAAAATGATCAAGGACCTCAGAAACCTAGAGTCTACTTTTGTAGGTAGCTGCAAGCAAACAAGATGTTTTTTTATCTGTTTTTCTTATTTCCTTTTTTTCCTATTATGAGGTAATTTACCATCAAACACTAGACTGGAAGGGTTTTGCTTATATTGTAATGATCCTGAAAGCAAATATGACTGGAATATAGTTTATTTATGTGTAACACTGGTGCCTTACATTCTCTTAGCCAAAGGTTTTCCAAATATTTCATCCGCTAAAAGTACAGTTGACACATTAAAGAATGTTTTTAACAAACCAAAAACCATTCTCCAAATGCATACTGTAATAAGCTGTTCCTTCAGGGTAAATATGTTTTCAAGATTTTCTGACCCTGATGCCTTGGATAACCTTCAGTAATCATTAAACTGAAAAAGCAATAGCTTAATTCACTGCGCTAAAAACCTTTAACTGAAGAACTGGTCAGCATTTGAAAAAGAATGAACAAAAAAAGGGGAAAGTACCTGAGATTATCTAGGGGGCTACTTACAGTGGGGAGAACAAATATTTGATACAGTGCCGATTTTGCAGGTTTTCCTACTTTAAAAAGCATATAGGGGTCTATATTTTTGATCATAGGCACACTTCAACTGTGAGATACAGAATCTGCTTTTCTGCAAAGGGGACAGGACAACTGCACCGTGTTGAGGGGCGGATGGAGGGGGCCATGTATCGCGAGATCTTGGCCAACAACCTCCTTCCATCAGTAACAGCATTGAAGATGGGTCGTGGCTGGGTCTTCCTGCATAACAACCTGAAACACACAGCCAGGGCAACTAACGAGTGGCTCTGTAAGAAGCATATCAAGGTCCTGGAGTGGCCTAGCCAGTCTCCTATCCTGAACCCAATAGAAAATCTTTGGAGGGAGCTGAAAGTCCGTATTGCCCAGCGACAGCCCCAAAACCTGAAGGATCTGGAGAAGGTCTGTATGGAGGAGTGGGCCAAAATCCCTGCTGCAGTGTGCCAAACCTGGTCAAGAACTACAGGAAACGTATGAGCTCTGTAATTGCATACAAAGGTTTTTGTACCAAATCTTAAATTCTGCTTTTCTGATGTATCAAATACTTACTGTGTGTCATGCAATAAAATGCATATTATTTAATCATTCAAAGTGATTTTCTAGATTTTTGTTTTAGATTCCGTCTCACAGTTGATGTGTATGATTGAAAATTACGGACCTCTACATGCTTTGTAAGTAGGAAAACCTGCATAATCAGCAGTATATCAAATACATTTTCTCCCCACTGTATGTATTGTGGAAAGACATATGTAATGTACCTATGGTGTTTATGCAGTATACATTATGTGGTTATTTGGTTGACAGTTTGTCTATTTCTTTTGTATTGAATATTATTTAGTCTTGTGGAAGAGAGAAGGGGGAAACCTTGTATAGGGAAATGGGGGGGGGGGGTCAGACAGGGAGATGATGTGCCCATCTTGTGAGTTGTGTTTTGTTTTAATTATGAATAAAAATGTTAATCATAAAAGAATTTTACAAAAATCAGTTTCCAATATTCATTTGTGCAGCTCACCTAAAGATATTAGCCTCTCTAAAGCATCTTTAAAAAAGGACTCCCAATCCCTAATTATGTCATGGTGGAGCTCCCTGCCCACCACCACCCGTACATTCTAAACCTTTCAGAAAAAACAATTTTTGAAAAGCAGAAGCAAAGAAACAAACAGAATACTAAAATTGCTATATAATTGTAGCAATTTAAGGATTAATTTGTTTACCCTACATCTGAACAGATGTGCTGCATTATCATATTCAGTTTATTAAGTTCCTCAACAGACTAAGGAGGGTGACAAACAACAGAAGCTTCATTAAATTCAAAGAGCTTTCCTCACAGTTATAACACACCTCAGTATCTGTAGCCTAAATACATTTATATTTCTCACAATTCTCTTTTAAATAAATTTGCAACTGTATATTGTGTAAAAGTCACTGCAGCTTTTAGAAAAGGTGTCTTATTCATTCCTACACTTCGTTGAGATGTAATTAAAAGCAAAGCTCCTCATAGCAGCAAAAAAAAACAAAAACAAAAACATTTTAAACAAAATCACTTTTAACAAGCAGGCTGTTAATTATATTTCCACCCACTTTCCAGCTAAATTATACAGCAAACACGACTCCTGATTAACAAGGGGAATAGTGTGGATAAAAAATGTCACAATCACCAGATGCAAACTAACTTTAATCTCCCTTTAAATCCCTCCTGGAACACAGTCTGTGACAGTGTGCTGCCTGCCAGCTGTTACTGCCATGAATGTGACTGAAAAAAGGAAACGTGTCATGAAAAGGTTTTTCATGGAAACATGTACCGAACAGCCCTTCATCAAATGTCGGTCATATCTGTGCAGGCATGTACCCTCCGCCCCTCTCCGCTGATGGCACCGTGGTAGCAGGTCATAGAGAAAGCACTCACTGGCTTGATGAGGGCACAAATATCAGGAGAGTGTGAGAGTTGGATGAGAAGGGGTTGCTGAAATGTACTATAAATAGACAGCTGTCACAGAATGTACTGTCACCTCAATTTCAAAAAAAGCAGAGTTGTCATTTTTACCAGTAAATTATAGGAAGAAAAAGTATTGATTTATTCAGCGGGGCAGAGGTTGATAGGACCCAAAGGAACATCCAAGAGAGGTTGGGCGGTGTTAATAAAAGTGTTTTGGATCTTGGTAATGCATCCAAATGTGAGCCAGTTTGTGTGGCAATCACTAGGTTACACACGTTTGCAAACTGGCTTGTAAAACACACAAAAAATTGCATACACACAAACTCAAGGAACACATAACTTGAACCAACAGACTTGTTTAAAGGGTGGTCATTTTTACTGGGTTTTGTTGATTCAGAGACATCAGTTCTATCAGTTATGATGACATTGTACTCAACAAAAATAACTGCTGTCGGAGCACAGCATTACAGCTAAAGTGGTTCCAAAAGGCAACAAGCAGGAGTGTTCAGATAATCATACTGGTGAAAACAAGCTGCCAGTTTTGCCAAAATTAGCAACCACAGTACAAAAAGCAAAAGTAAGCACACCTGTACTGTCGCTTATTAACCTTTTTTTACTGGAAAACCATGAGCGCACAACCATGAAAAGTAAGGTAGGTCAAAGATGAACCAGGAGTTGGTCTGTAACTTGTGGTACTGATGGTAAAAGTTATGAAAATTAAACACAAGTTATAGTAAACTTTAGTTTTTTGTAAGTATTTTTCCTTAAGTGGTACTGCAACCAAAATCTACCTAGAAACACTCATCACCTGTAAGCTCAAAAGAGACTGACCTCCGACGGAAAGCTCACCCATAGGTTGTTTCTTTAAGCAGCAATTATGACTCATATTTGTCATGGTTTCGGTATTATGTCTTGTGGTTTCTTCTGTTTTTGGTTTTTATTATCTTGTCCTTGTGATCGTTTTAATTTTGGTCTCGTAGATGTTCTGTTTCCTGTTTATTGTGATAGTTCTGATAGGTTTTCTGTGCTGTATTGTCTAGTTTTACTTCCTGTGTGTTCCTGCCCCTGTGATTGCCTAATGTTGTGCACCTGTGTCCCAGCCCTTGTGTCACCTGCCTTGTGTTTCTTTGTTACACTGTGTATTTGGTCTTTGTCTTCCCCTCGTCCCTTGTCAGATCATTTTGTGTTTGTCTCTGTGGTGTTTCAGTTCTCAGTCTAGTTCCGTGCTGTCTTCTCATCCATGGAGTTTTTTTGTCTCTCTTTCCTGTTAGTTAGATTACTTTTGTTTTTTTTGGACATCTGTTTCCTTGTTTTAGCCACTTTCAGAAAAGTGAGTTCTTTCTTGCTTCATTCATGCCTCTATTTGTTTTGTGTGAACCGTGTTTTTGTTTATTAATAAATTCTCAACTTTTACTTTTACTTGCCTGCTTTCTGCATTTGGGTCCTCAAATTCCCTGAGTCACAACACATATTTACGTTTATGGTGGTGGCACCCTGTAGTGGAGCAAAGCAGGGAGTAAGATGATGAAGGATATGACTGCCAAATTACAAATGAACCTAAACCTAACCAAACTGCAACATCAATGACATGTTTAAAACTGAACATTGTGTGGTTTAGATATTGATGGTGTAGATAGGACAAAAAACACTCTTTTAAAAAGACTAGCAGTTAGCACCATCAGACTATTCTCTGGTTAGGACTCAACCAGCTCTACCTGCTTAGCTACCCTATGATTTAATGGACAGGGATTGGGATACCTATGTTGGAGCTGACACCGCTTATGTATTACTCCCTGCTTATTTTCTGTCACAGTCTTTTGGAGGACTTTACATTAGCCTCTTTGATTTTAGAAACGATGCTGATGGCTCAAGAGCTGAGGTAAGGAAGTATAAGGTTGGTAACATACACATATAAAGACAAACACACAAATGAGATTTTATATTGTTAATAAATTATTCATAAGTGCGCTGGAATGACAGCTTGAAAAAAAACAAGAGACACACACACACACACACACACATTGTCGCAGTGGTCCTGCTGTGGCTGATCACTAGGTTGAATATCATTAGCAACTATCCTCTGTGCCTTCATCAAGTGCTTCCCAACAGACTAAGGAAGAATATCAAAGATGCTTTGTTCCATTCAAGTTATGATTAATCAACACTGGGATAAAGCTCGGGAAAAACAGCGTAAACTGAGTTAGGTAAAGAATAATTCAACTTTTAAGCCATAATGGCGTAATGGTCCTAAAAGTGCTATTAGCTCACGTGACAGCAGATCCATCTCCGTGATAAAGTAAACTCCATCCACTGATAGATAATATGGTAGAGAGCTGCAGAAAAATGCAAGTGAGTTTGGATTAATTTGTCAAACTATACTTGAATTGCTTTGATCTGTATTTATGAGGCAAACAAGTCTCTCCAATTTGACAGTACATTTTTAAGGTAGTGCTCCAGCAGCATAGCCCTATCCCTGCTAATGGAGCGATAACCCAACATTTACTGGTGCTGATAATGTTTAAAATCAGGAGTCTTTCACTTTAATTGAAAAGGAGCTGTCGGGGGGTACATATCTGCTTTTTTTGCTATTCATCAACTTGCAGCTCCCAGACTAGTGCTTGACATAGCCTTTAACAATAGGAGCCAATCATGAATGATTTCCACTGGAGCTCCGTGGAGACTAAAGATCGCTCATTTTGTGTATGTGTGTGTGTGTGTGTGTGTGTGTGTGTGTGTTTAAAGAAATTATTGATGAGCCTCACTGCACTGAAGGCCCCCATGCAGTTTACATGCAATGCAGACGGTCATGTTGTCCATTTATTCCCTTAGGAATCCGCACACCTTGGTGGCTTATGAAAATCTTCCTTAACCAGTGCAAACAAGATTATGAAGACACAATACTCCCTTTGTTGCCGAGGCAAATGAGCAGTAAGAAAATGTTTCCGACACATGACGTCCCGCGACTTGTCGTAACCTTTGTAGCTCATTTCCTTTGCGAGTTATTGATTCAAAAAGTCTCGTCTCCTCGTTCGTCCAATTACATCTGTCTTTGTTGACACCCGCAATGTGTGCTAACAGAGCGGAAATACTGGGCGGAACTTAACTAAAACTTCTTATTTATTTTTTTTGTGGCGGGTTGCAACCATAAAATGACCTAAAACTTACTCGCAATTCATTATTTATTCGGCAAATAACGTTTCCATCAGTGTTTATCGCATAAGCTGTCTATTGATCAAAATAAAAATCCGATGAGACGAATGTTCCTTTGAGTCGATATCGATGAAATTCCATAGAGTTTCACTGTTTCCATAGGGCTTTTTTCATTCGATGTCATTTAATTTGGTTATGTGGATGGAAACATAGCTAATGTAACTGCACAGCCTTGATTTCTTATTAAAACCACAAGTCACAGTGTCTATATGAAAATGTTAGGTGTGTGTGTGTGTGTGTTGAATGTGTGCCAGTAGGCATGTTGGATGCCTGTGTGTTGTATTCAAGACTGAAGATCCATGTGAGACCAGGAAGGAAAAATAATTCAGGTGTTGGTATTCTAAATACAGAACTGAATCATCCAACCCCTAAAGCAGGTTTTACTGTTGTGTGTATTTGCACCAGGTTACAAGTCAAAACATTACATGAGAGATATCAGAAATATGATCAGCCCTCAGGACAATCTTGAAGTGAAAAGAAATGCATTATTTCCTATCTTACTGGCATTGATTTCAACCTCCTCAACAAGTGAGATAAAGTAACACCCACGTCTGACCTCTTGCTGCAAGAGCACATCAACACAAACTATTTTTATTTTCCATTTTAAGACAATTTTCCCTTGGTTAATTATCCAAAATAGCCGGAAGGCAGTACATTTCCATTTTTCCATGGGATGTATGATCATTAGCATGAATGTGCGCATCTGAAATACATGTTTTTTTCTTTTTACTGTACTGTACTTCCTGACCCCCCAAAGGGCGGACAGCTTGAGAACCAGTATCTCAACTCAATCAATATTTAGTAATATGAATTTCCTTCTTTAGCATAGTCATTTATGGTGAATTTTCTTATGTCTACATGTTGAAATAGACAAAAAAGGAGAAAATTATAGCCACCTAAAGTGATAACAACCCATCATTTATAAGTGTGTATGCATTTGCGTCTCTTGTGAAAATAGAGGAAACGACTAGAAGAATAGGAAAATACAGATCAGGGGTAAGATAAACTGCCATGTCCTTACATGTATGTTGTAATGAGCCAAAACCAAAATCCAGCAACCAATCAACAATCCTGCATACCTTCTATTTAGTGGAAAATCCGCCACCCCTGCTGTCAGAGATGCTGTCCAGTAAGTCGGGCCCTGCAGGGTGCTCTGTGTGAAACGATGAATCCAGACTGGTTGTCTTTCGCTGATTGTGAAGAGCACTGTTTGTCAAGTGATTGAAAGAAAAGTGTTCTGAATAATGGAAGTTGTTTGGTTCACTGACTGATTGATTGTGTACAATGACATTGTTATTGAGCTGAGGCCTGGATGAGGCAATAAGTAAGTGGCGAGAGAAGAGAGACAGGAAGATAGACAGGTAGACAGAGGTCATCAGTTCTACTGTGTCATCTCTGTCTGTGTATATGTGTGTGTGGTGGGGGGGAGGAACTTTAATTTGAGCCAAATCACACACCTGAAAGAGGAATAGAGGCTCTTTTCAGGATAAAACAGATTTCTTGGCACTTCCATCCAGAACATTACTGCAGCCACATGGCCTTTCTAACTGGAAAACAATTAATTGTAAAATATAAAAAATATGATTGTAAAAAAGAAATTACATAACAAAAATAATTAGTAAAATGAGTTCTTACATTACTTTTCGACAGAGAAGCCTTTAAACTACTCCAAAGCCTCCACACCCCCACATCACATCCTCTTTTATTTCAAACTTTTAAAAAACACAGACCTTGTGTGAGTACAAGTACAAAGCATATGGTTTGGAGGGATTCACTAACCACCAACAGCTGGCTTAACATTAGCCCCAGGAACTGATGCAGCGTTCAAGAAGTCCTATCCTCACAGTAAAGCCTTATAAAAAACAGGTGATTCCTGAATGTCAGCCAGCCAGTAGCTATTATTATTCAGCCAGATAAGAATACACAACATGTAAAAAATGTTTGTTTGTTTTTTCGGTAGAGGCTAACCGCTGAACCAGTCTTTCTACTAAAACCCCAAAAGATGAAAGTGATCATTCATTCAAACATTCATCCAGCTCACGGTAAAACAGCAAACTAGCCTGAAAACTGTGATGTTATTTCAAATTATACAAATCATAATCCCTAACTCTGAGTTACTAAGTAATCTGTTACTGCCCAAATAGTATGTACCGTGCACCAGACAAGTTGTTTCAGGAAAAGAACACATATGGTACATAATTATGTTGTCTGTTACATTTATCCAAGTCCAAAGACTTTGATCCATCTTGTTCTCAGTGCAACAGAAAATCTACTAGAGCTATAGTATACATACATAATTAACCTTGCGCGGCAGCTGAATTCTCAAGATCACAAGATCACTTGAGAAATTGCTGGATCAGATATCACACAAAAATAGCCAGGCTTAAATAATGCATTTGTGTCTGACGTACCAGCTCACCATACCAGTCAGTGCCCGGTGAGGAGCTACTGGCAGATATGGCCGTGGTTAAAGTGTGTGTTACGGCCATGACTGTTGGTTCAATACAAGAGTGGAGGCATGATAGACAGATGGTTCATCCAGTCACCTGCCCGGTATTTCTTGAAAGTGCCAACCCTCTTCTAATCAGTTTCTAATGACGGTTTCTCAGATAGTACTTTGTAACAAACCATCTGATGGGTCAAGTTAGCATATAGTGCCAGTGTAATAAAGTAAAACTGTCGGAACAGACCCTACCACTGTGACACATGAATACAGGCTCAAACCTAATTAAATCTAATTTATCAGTGATGGCAGTTACAATGAGATTAGTAACTGCTAATCACATTGAGAACTGCGGCGCACATAGACACAATCACAATTAGTGATACTGCAATCAGAACAGAGGGATCAAGATAAGACCCGTGATGATTATGTTGATAACGGGGAGATATAATGGATTTTTTGAGTTTTGACATTAACCTGACAACACGCAAACACAATTACAAAGATAATGACACATTAACTCTCGGAGGAAAGTGATGTAAGGCATTATCGCCCTGTCAAACAGATAAGACATGAGATATACTGTATGCGACTGTAACCCAGTAATCCAGTGTGATCTTATTTTGTGCATGTGATGAATTGCAACAATATTACATTCTATATACTTAATTACATGTCAAATAAAGACAGGTATTATTTAAAGTATGCTGTTAAGAGGACAGCATGTACAGTACATGCGCTATAACTTCAACTTACATGAGTTTGTACTTCCTAAATGTGATATTTGCTCTTCTTTTTGTCCTATTTTTATCTTTCATGCCACCTGCAGTTGGTTTTAGTTGAGAACTCTGTTGCCAGTAGCAACCACTTCTGGCACATTTCTATGGCAGTTTACTGACATTGTTAAATCCAGTCTCTGTGACCAAGCAAATATAAACATTAAACTTTTATCTTTCCCGCAAATGTATTTGTTTGAGCATTATTGGCATCTTCTTTTTACTACAGCTATTTTGTGATTGTTGATTTGTGGTTTGTTTAGTTTTTCTGTGACTAATTAAAATATGTTTTTTTGCAGTGCCTATTATGATTCTTGCTGACATAGAAAGTGTAATATAATATATAGATTTTCCAACAGTACACACAGTGTGTGTTACGATAGGGTTCCACACAGCAAATCACCTCGCAAATTTTGGCCAGCAAAATTTTGCCTTGGGGGCGTGGTTACAAAAACAGGCAAGACCGCAACATAAAAGCTGAATAATTTTGAGTGTTTAAACTAACATCTAGCTTTTTGTGAATCCAGTTTTTTCATTACTCTCATAATTCTTTTTTCACCTTTGGCCTACCACAGTATTGTCTATGGAATCAAAACTTAGCAGTACTTTTCCATATTTCTACTGCAGTAGGGGTGACGTTACACCTGTGTATTTAACGTACATTCAAAGAATATTTAGTGTGATGCAAAAAAGTTTATCCAGTTAAAGTAAAGTTAAATTCTGGCCAATTTTTTATGTTAATCTTGATTGCTACAAATATGCGAGTAATTTTGATTGAAAAAAACCCAACCTGAATCGTCGAGGTTTTGATAAGTTACTATTGAACACACTTATCAATAGCAGGTAACAGCTAGCAGCTAACAGCTAGCTAGCTCTAGCAGCTAACAGCTAGCTAGCTCTAGC
>NC_045746.1:17079818-17109408 GCF_008692095.1 Etheostoma spectabile
CCAGGCAAGCAAGCTAACCACCAGCCAAGACAGGGTAGGTGAATTAAAACAATGTCTGACTTGAAAATGCACCTTGATGTTACATAAGGACCCTGTTTATGTTAAACAGACATATTAATTGCATTGTGTGTCTGTTAAGAGGAACAAAGGCACTCTAAAACTTGTCCTGTTAACTGCCGTTTAGCTCAGTGGAAGCTTGTACTACACATAGCTGCAACTACTCAGTGTTGCCTGCACCAATTCAGTTTTTTGTTTTTTTTCAATCGAAAGTACTCGCATATTTATGGAAATCAAGATTAACATAAAAATTGGCCGGAATTCTCCTTTAAAGGCAGGTTTGGTAACTTTTTCTAATATACACTTTTAAATATATATTTTAGGGCTGCACAATTAATCGAATTTTAATCAGGATCACGATTTTGGCTTCCCACCATCAAATTTGCGTAATCAAGCAATATTTTAAATGAGCACTTGCAAAGCCCATCTACCGCTCTGTAAGCCACTGTCTGATTATGTGCCAGTCAGAGTTGTTCCCTGCACCACACAGCTTAGTTTCTCGATGTAGACAGTCACAGAGGACATAGTAACGTGAGGAAAATTCAGATGGCAGATAACAGTCAGTTATACCTTGGTCACAAGATTTACCAGTTTACCAGTAAACGCAACATTTTGTCCCGTCTGTGTTGTTTTTAAGACAACAGCAGTGACCAGTGCTAGTCGGTGCTAGTTAGTGTCTGTTAGCTCACAGGGCTCTAGGGTGCGACCAGGTCTTAGGTCACACCAGTGCACCTAATGTCCTCGCATCCGCTGCCTCTCCAATAAAGCCGTACCTGGGTTAGTATCTCGCCTCTACTCTCTCTCCTCTTACTCTCCGCGCAGCCCCGCAACCATTCACTCACACACTGCTCCTAGCGACACAGCGGCGGTCCACACTTCTGACATATGTCCACGGTTTTTAGTTGTTAAGCATGATAGGCAAACCTGTATTTGTACTAGTGTTTCCGCTGGTACGGTGAAAAACACAGAATAAGTTAATTAATGCAACTAAATTCAGTACGTTGAGTAATAGCGTGTGAGACGGAGAACGGCCCGTTCGGTTTGATTGGTTTAAGAACCAATAAAATGCCTCATTGCCCCACTGTGCGTACTCTACCCCTCCAGTGTACAAGCCCGATCATGCTGTTTTGCTGCCAGAATTACTTCAAGTCTGCTGAAAAATGGAGGAACAACTTAGCACAAGTTGCCGCTGCCGCACTCACTTGCAACCAGCAGGCCTTCTGAAAAGGTCAAGAAAAAAACTGAAGCTGCAAGAACAGCAACTAAAAAGGGCTACAGATACTGAGAGGACAGACTAGAGTAAACACTGCCATAGTTTTTTAGCAATGGCGACTACTGAGGGAGCTGCAAGGCATGGAAAGTAAAGCAGTGGTGTCCGTCTTTCTGTTAGATAAGTGGGTTATGTTTTTGTTTGGTTTATTTGGGTGGGGGGGATGATTTGCTGTTTTCAGGACATGTCATATTAGCCCATTGCTAATGTTAGCTTCACTGTCAATCTAGGCTAACGTATGTTTACATATTCGTATCTAAAGAAAAGGCTAATTTGTGTAACACTATATGGTTGCCATGGTCTGAACATGTATCATTTACTTATTGGCTTTTCACAAATGTGCTGATGCAGGGTCTGCATTTTTTGGTGTTATTAATATTTTGTAGTTATGGTGAGGATAATTTGATGTCGACACCTTGGTAAACACGGATTGATGATACTACATCTCCCTGTTGTGTCAACTATTGTTTCAAAGTTGCTCTCCGAGCGAAAGCTAGGGTTGGGCCTATAATGTAGCTTGATGTAAACATGTATTACAATTACTGTTCTCTTTTATGGGCAATACATACACATAGGTTATCGATGACTATATTTACATGCATAACATATTCCGTTTTTTGCCCTTATTCTAAAAAAGATGACATTCCGACTAAGCTGTTTACATGGCTAATGGAAGTGAATATTCCACTGATATTCTCTTTAACTTGTAGCCGTGCAAATTATTACTTTTTCAAATTTTTCCAGCAGTGGTGGACTTGTTGGAGTCAAACACAGCCTCCATCTTTCATTCCTTTAACTAGCTTCTTGAAAAGCTCGGTGTAGCGATGTGTGCTCATATCTAACAACCTGTTGATATCCAAGTCTTTGATGACGTTTAAAAGTAGCTGTGTTTCTCCTTATCGGGTCTGCAGCCTTGCCAACGGTTGGCTGGTTGGTTTGTGTACAGCAACCATAGCAACGCACAAAGTTTACCATAAGCCGTAAACAGGCAAGAGGCCGTAAGATGGTCTGATTGAGTCGCATATTCCGAATGTGCTGTTTACATGTCCAAAACCCAAATAATACTGGAATATCCTACATGTCTTAATTGAAAAATGCTATATTTGGAAGACGGTCTTATTCAGAATATCGGAATATCACCTGTATTGAATTTGGAATGGGTGTCTTTCTATATTCTCTCTCAAGGACAATCACTGCCACAGTTTGCCCCAGCTGATAATACTGCCACATCCAGAGCCAGACCTGTCTGCTAACACTGGAGCCATGGACAAAGTTTTGATTACTATATGATATTTATTATTGTTTATATGGAAAATAAACACCACATTGGTTGTAATACAATGTATTTTGTATAGAAATATAAAAGGGCACTTTGTACTGTTAATTCCTCCAGGGAATAAAGAAAAAAGAAAAACTATGTTAGTTGTTTAGTTGTATGTAAAATGAAGGAGTTTTAAGGAAATTGCAGTCCTTTTTCCACTTTGCTCCAAAATAGAAGCAGAGCGGTGTCTCGCTTTGAAGGGGTGCTTACGCACATTTGTGTGTTGGGGGAGCGTTGATGCTGCCTTCAAATCTCGCTAGCTTCTCAACCTTCCCCACGCTGCCTTTAAGATTGGGTCCAAAACTACCTTTTTTGCATCTTGAGAACCCCATATTTGACGTTACAGATGTTGTTTCTCTGATTTCTCTCCATCCCAGTCCGAGGTTTCTGTCTTTTCCTACTGCCTAGTGTTATCCCCAGTCTTTACAGTTGCACAGGTGAAATATCTCTAGTCTTTTCATATCTAAAGGGATGTGCTATTTTATTGTATTGGACAAATAAAAACCTGAAAACCCTTGTCAAAAGGTCCAGAAGTACTGGGGTTATTACTACTGCTGTACTTTGTACTGAAGCAATGCTTTAGTTCACATAAGGAGAAGTTATTGCTGTGGTAACAAACTATTAATGTACAGAAAACATTATGAAATGGCAGTTCGATTATGAGGTGTAACCCTAAGGTCAGGAGTGAATCAGGCAAAGCACTTTCAAGCATTCGACTTTATCTTCATAGAACTGTAAAATGATTTAAATAGTAATTGTCTGACCACATACTTTTTCCCAGGCTGTTGCTATAGATACGAATATGTTCTTAGTCAACTTGTTTTGTTGTGTAAAGGTTAAAAAAAATATATTTCTAAAGTGCAGTTTTCTATATTTATATAAGAGTCTGACATGGTTGAGGAGGAGTTCTTTGTCCTGATCATTTGGATCATAATGCTTGTTTTAGCACCTGGGGTGTGAATGACAAAATATACAGCAATAAACTAAGTTTCCGAGAGTGACAGCAGGGTTTGATAGCAATTTATTGAAATCAGAAACCAGTATTGTATCCATGTATTTAATCCCTTTTTGAATCTAATAAGATTTTGCTCTCAACATTTTCAAGTAAGTAAAGTTATAGATAACTAAAACTCAAATATCTGACATTTTCTTTTGTTGGCTGAGAATGTAGAAGCACTGCAGTATTAATTCATGTTCAAGACCGGTAGCTACAACCCAAAAATGAGATGAGCAATATTATCAGTTTAGCCAGGGGGTCGGTGGGGGAACAGTACAAATCAGAAAAAAACACTCTAATGATAACAAATATAGTGCAAGAAGAGATGAAAATATTTTGATGAAAACAGCATTTGTTTTTTGTACACTGTCTAATAAGTTATGACATGCTTTTAATAAGTAACCTCAAACAGATATCCTGGTTGTATTAAGGGTTGTACGGTTTTTTTCAAGCTCCATTTGGAAATGCTGTGATAAGGATATTGCATGCCTAATAGGCTGCCACACTGCAGACGAGTTTAGCGCTCACAGTTTGGAAACCAGGGAAGTGTAAATGCCAAAGGATGTTGTAAGCTCTTGATAGCACCGGTGGCCCCTATAACTCAGGCACCCAAAGGAGCTTCAAAACACCCTAAAATGAAATAGAATACTATCTCTGCTGACAACTGTCATCTATATTTCAGACTGGAGTTTAATGACTATATTAAAAGGCCTATTAATCTTTGGTAATGATACTGCATGGTTATTACCTTGGTGCACTCTGTCTGGATGGTGGTTTTGTGTCAGAGGAGATAGATCAAACAAATCACTTTTATGGTCAGCTGCCACATTGAAGTGGAGCATTTGTTAACATTTGGAAAGACGACACTTAATTAATGGAGAAAGTATGGTGGGTAAATGACAGCTACTTGACCACATATGAGCCTCTCACCTCATACATACAGTGTTTTGCTATTTTCTTGAATCATCCTGGAACCAGAAAGTAAATATTTATTTATTAACAAGGTACATTTTTTTCCCTTCCTGTTTAGCCATTTTCTTCCAATCAACAGTTCTGTCCATATAAACCCTTTCATACGTTTTCCCCCTTTATTCATCTTTTCTCCCTCCGCCCCCGAGGCCAGTTCACGGTCTTCGATGTTGTTACACCACAAGTTGTAGGGAGCTATAACTCATGTGAAGAGAAGTTGGATGCCCTTTGCAAGATACCGGTACCAACGTGTCTGCAAGTCAAAAAAAGGACATCTCATTATTGGAATTGATATTCAGAGACATTGTCAACTATAAAATATATTGAAATCAGCCAGACTGTTGCTAACTGAAAGGCTCCATGTCACAGAGATGCCCTCCGAAAGAGAAGTAAGAAAACCAAAGAGATGAAACAACAGAAAGTTAAGGAAAAGACAGAGGGCAAGAGTTTAAGGCAGAGTGAGAGGGATGTGGCTGCTAAAGATGACAAGGCATGGAGGGATAAAAACGGAAGAAAGAAAGAACAGAGGAACGAGGACGTGAAAGGCTCAGGCTTTCATGTGTTCTGTAATTGAGCTTGAAATCGTCCTATATTCTAACTTAACAGCAAACTTTTATTCCCCTTCTCATTTTTCATTTATGGCCTTTATCTCTTTCTCTCTCATCTCCTCCTAACACCATGCCTTCCTCTCTTGTTTCCTTGTGCAAACAAAGGCAACAGGCCTGTCTGGTCCCAGGTTATGAATATTAAAGTCTTGCTTCTCTACTTTTCTTTATGCCAGGACTTTTGAGGGCATGTCCATTTGTCCATCCATTTCTTACTCTTCCTTTTCATCAACCCTCTCTCTGTCCTCCACATCTGTAAGGTAGAGGCTTGCACCCTCAACCCGGCAAATCATCTATGATTATTAACACCCTCACATTGTATCTTATCTGATCCTTAACTTGGGACTAACATAGCACACGTTTCCTTAATTCTGATCCCTCCCCATGGCAGCATGTGTCATTGGGAAATATTAAAACTTCTTTTCTTTACAACCTATAGGCGCAGATGTCTTTATGTCTGCCTTTGTGATTCTGTGCTTTGCATGCCTGCTAGGCAGTGTCAGAGAGTAATTTTGGTGTGGCAACTGAGGCCACAGGTGCGGGGAAGATATTGGAAAAGGCTGTTATTGAGCCAGCTCCAATTAAACACAGTTTAGGAGACTGCATTTTGTCGTGACCATTCCATCAGCACCATTTTTTGGGGGCCTGTAATCTCTTTTGGATCTAAGATAAGATAGCCCCTGTAAAAAAGCCTCATGTTAATTTCATACCAGTAACAATAACAGGGGTGTGCTGTTTTAATAATTCTACAACAAGTAGATATTTTTCATGGCAGCCAAGTTACCTGTTCATTCCGATTGTGATGTTTCCATCCTGCATTTTAAAGTAAAAAAGTAGCTTGACACATCATGAATGAGGCGGTGCGTGTTTGTGTGTGTGTGTGAATTGATGTTGTGTATTTAAACGCCAGTTGGTAAATTGCAACTGGTATGTGCTGGGGACTGAAATTCCCATTTCATTCTGGGCACTCTCCCGCCACCTATTTCCATGGAAATTAAAATCTAATGACAGACATCACAGCTTTATTCCAATTCAGTCACACATGGAGAACACACACATGCTCAAAAGACACACTGGAGCATTTGCAAATTTACAGAGCAAAACTCGAGGGAATAAAAACTAGGGATAGATCTTAAATGTATAAATGTGGAGGGAAGATAAGAGGATCAGAGCCTTTCTGGCTCACTGATCAGAACTCTCACCATGTTGTACAACTACACCATTATGGACTTAATTCAGCTGAAACCCAGTGGGACAGGAAAAGTTAATCTAAATTTGGTCAGTTATGATAAGGGTTTTTTATATTCTCTAAATCTGCTGTTATCAAATAAACGTGCTTTTAATATTTGACAGCCCTGTCCAGGGTGTACCCCATCTCTCCCCCAATGAAAAGCCTTGCAGGTGACAAGCAGTAAAACACAATCTTTTGGTAAAACAGACAGAAAATTCAACATAGTTACAATTTCAGCTAATTAAAGGTTTTACTGTTTTGTTGACTTACTGAACAATTATGTTGTTCAGCAGTGCTATTATTATTAAGTCTAAGAGAGAATGTGATAGTCCCTTTGAGTTTATCGATCTCTCGTCTGCTCATTCGATATGTCTTTATTTAAGCGTTGGCAGACAATCCATGTTCTCCCGGAAACACACAGTAATGTAGCTCTGCTCTATAAGGCAGCATGTACTGTACATCCCATTCACAAGCACAAATGTGATTTAACACATGTTAGGGGTTTTCCCTAAGTTTGTGGAAGAATTGGTTGCATTCATTTGATGGGGGATTTAGGGGTCCTCCCTCTAGAAAAACGCAAATTCACATAATGTTGGACGACTATTATTATATTATATATATACTGCCTAAAACAATGGAAAAATGTTTTATTTGTTTTAAATGTTTAATTTTTATGCCAATATCAGTATTGCCTCCAAACATGTACACACAAGTTTGGTTTCCATCCCTTTTAAAAGTTTAAATGTCTGTAAAGCGCTTAGAAATTGCCTAGTGTATGAATTGTGCTAGATAAAAATTTGCCTCGCCAGATGGGCCTTTATAAAAACTCTACAAGAAAACACAAACAATGATAAAGAAAAAAATCCCCATGCAGTTCCTTCAGCCTTAATTGCATCTTCTCCTTATCAACACTTGCAACCAAAATCCAACTACAACAAATCTCTTCATACATCCATGTTCATACAAAGTACTTCTCGAGTATCTCTTAAGATTTCTGTGGCCTGTAAGAGGCAGTGGCATGTAATCTAGAAGAGAAGATACATACAGTATGGGCCCCACACACACACACACACAACATCAATAGCTATATTGCTCCAATACAAACAGGATTACTCCCTATACAAACACACACACAAGTGTGTGCAGCAGTAGTGAGCCCAAGGGAGATAGCGGTGTGGTGTAACTAAACACAATGATTACCCTGCCAACACAGCCTCTGGATCCTCTCCCATTATTGGCTTTAGATGAAATCAAGGTCGATTGATCACTCGGCCTGAGACTCTGCTACTGCTCAGCTGTGTGTGTGGAAATAATTGTGTTGAGTGTGGTGTGTCTTACAGGTAGCACATTTTGAAGAACTTCAGCACATGTTCTGGGTGTGTCTTTGTTTGTATTTTTTTGTCTGTGAGTGTTTGAGTATGTTTCTGAAGATGGATGTTTCACATGCTTGATAAGCCCATTTATGGATGTTTAGAGTTATGTTAATGTCTGTGTCCAGAAATGAAGCCCATTCCTCCCTGAGCGAGAGGTTCCTAGAGGTCTGAGCAGGAGGTATGACGTAACCCCCCCCCCCAACACACACACACACACACACACACACACACACACACTTATCTGCCAAACTTAGGCCGTAGGATGAAAAGAATTTTTGAGCTGTCTGAAGAACCCTCATACATATTTCATTCTGCAGAGCTCATCCTTCTATCATAAAGCAGATTAATTGGACATTTACTCAGGCATCAATCGATTTAGAAAATATATAAGTATTACGCTCTCTCTTCCCACCCACGCTCACTTAGGTTTTCTACTGGCTTATGTTTTATCATCCTGTTTGCTCTCCCTGGGGTTTATTGAAGCAATGGCCTGAAGTGGGTATTATGACTGTGTCTGACTCCTGGTTGATTTTGTCAGCCTTAGGAAGGGCTGTGTGCGTTTGCGGTTTTTGTCTGCTGACGATTTGGCCCATCACATTCATCCAGTCCATCGCATTCATCCAAACAGCAGTCAAGAATTGTAAGCTTGGTTCAGTAAATGTGCCAAAGTGATTGAGAAAAACTGTAATATCTCATTGAAAGGCATAAGAGCAGATGTTTGGGGGTGGCAGTAGCTCAGTCCGTAGGGAGTTGGGTTGGGAGCTGGAGTCGCTGGTTCAGTACGGAAAGGGGATTGATAGCTGGAGAGATGCCACTTCACCTCCTGGGCACTGCCAGGTGCTCTTGAGCAAGGGAACGTTACCCCCCCCCCAACCCCTCAATACATTTTTATTCTAAAATTAGTTTTAACTACTCGTCTTATTTTACGCACACCTAAAATGTGTAGGGTTTACTGCTGAAAGAAGATTTACCATACTCCATAATAAGCACAGTATTCGTAAATGAACCCCGCTCAGAACATCATGCAATTCTAAAGTGAAGAGGAAAATGGGGTAAAGTACTTGGTTAATGCCAGAGTCCATCTAAAATAATAAAGTTTGTGTTGTGTGAACTACTAAAAGTACTGCTTTTGTAGTCAAAGCGTCATATATAGCTTATTATGTGTCGTGACGTTTGAAGCTAAATTTACACAAACAATGCTGTTTACTGTTCAACATCTGTTTTGTTTTTCTGGTAAGTTGAAATATTTGTAACTACAAGGGCCTAAGTCAGGCTTCGATCCATGTGCCATCAGGAACATCCAACAATGTCCTTTCCTTTGGGGACTGTTGAAACTAAATTGGTTCCTAGTGGCATGCAGTCTTTCCCTTCCATTGGAGTGTGTTTTACCCCATAAAAGTGTGTAAGTGATGCTTTAAGTCGCTCTCCCCAGTCTGAATCAAGGAAAGGTTTTATGCTGCAGGCTAAAACTGTGAACTCACAATCTGATGCTGTGTGGGTGTCAAGTGGAGATATTTTACATATATGTGTCATGTGGCAATGTGACACATACGTGATAACTGAGTTTTAGCTATCTGAGTGATTTCAGACTGTTCCTGCGAGCCACTCCTTTAGGAAGCTAACAAGTGTGTATTGCATTTGCATATGAGTGTGTGCAAGTGGGTACGACAGCAAGTGTGTCAGTCCGTAAGTGTATCTGCCGTCTCAGCCAATAGTCCACAGAAACAGAAGCACAGAATCTCAGCTGACAACCCATTGGCTTAAATGTAGCTCTGGAATTGCTCTCACTCATCTGTGGCTATTGCACCTGCTTAAACATAAGCATGATGCTTTAGTCATAAATCAAAACACACTATGATAGCCAACTTAGTTGTGTTTAAGGATTCTTTCCCTTCAGTTGACTGACAATATACTAAACAAAAACAGATGAAAGAAATGTCATAAATTACAGTCGACTGTACAGTACATTAAGGCAGGCAGTAAGACTGACACACACTTGGACAAAATGACACTAAAGTCTGTAGGAGAACAGTCACTCAAGGATGCAGAAACATTTTCATGAGGTGGGTGGTTGGTAGGTGGAATGGTGTGCAGACAGCAATGAGACAAGAGTCAATAGTACAAAACATCTCTTGAATCAACTGTGTGAATTGAATCATCCTGGTAGCTACCAAACTCATGAGTTTTTCTCTGCCAGTTAGCAAGCTAACTAGCTCTGTAGTGCTTTCTTTTTTATCCTCAATTGCTCTTTATTGAATACAATTATGTATAATCTTGATGAAAAAAATCTCTGTTGGTAACAGGTAACTACTGTGACTGACTAGCGGTAATATGTCCCCAGCTTGCTGGTGTGTTAGCTAGCTGGCTACATTAGTTCAACAACTAGTCCCTGTGAGTTGTCCCTATGTCCACCTATGCAAAGACACAGATGAATTTTGCAGTGCAACTTTGTGTTGTAACCGTGCTCTGAGATTTAATTCAAGACAAACTGCAGAAGGCCGGACCTTGGTCAGTTGTTAACTCAACCTTGTAATAGCTGACTCAGGTCTAATTTTGCTTCTCTGTCCAGTCCACTTTGTCTGTGCTAATGGAGAGTTGTGCATATTAACTGATACAAGTGTAATGAAGAGCCTTTATCTGATATTCGACATGCTCTATTTCCAGAGTTGCCGCTCCTTTTCATCTTTTACTTTTGCATCCTACAAACCACACACACTACTGTCGGCTATACCTGTCACTACAGTATTTATGCAGAAAGCTTTTGTTATTGTCACACAATGGCCTTCTCTTCTGTCAGGCTTTTTCCTTCTCTCTCTCTTTCCCTTGCACACCCACATACACAAACTGAAATACAACACTTATTATTTTAGCTTCTTTTTTCACTAATAATCCATTTGTGAAGCTTTTACCCATCAAACTGTCGTGTTTGTTATTTTTGTTGTCTCTTGAATTCTTTGCAATCTTCCACAGTTATTTCACTGGCTTGAAAGGTAGTCAGTCATCACTCAAACTCACCCACATTGTCACATACTGTAAATAAAAGGGTGAAGAAAAAAAGTTAGTACTAATACATAATTCCTTATTTCCCTCGAAGTAGCCAACATTGTTCAGTTTCTTGTCTGTCTGTGTGCGTGCGTGCGTGCATGCGTGCGTGCGTATGGTTTATCCGTTTTGGTATTTTACTTTGTTCATTCAAATACCTAATGTAAACTAGAAAATGTATTTCCTGCAGAAACTGCATGTAAATGCTGAATAGCTAAATTGGAAAAGTGGGAATTGTTTTAATATTTGGTAGGAATTTCATTGACAAGTTGAATAACACCAATGATGTAAAAAAGATGTGGAATAGTTAAAGGTATTTTTGAAAAGCTAAACTGGATTGCTGGTTAAAATGTGTAAGAAGAAGGTGAAGTTGTAAGAAATATGGAAAAGTGATAATTGTTTTAATTAATATACCTTTAAAAGTTTAATAATAGCAATATTGTATGAAAGTTGCAGGTGATCTAAGATGATTTAAGGCTCCATGCTCTAGCTGTGACATAATCACCCACTGTAAGTCACGCAATACACACTAAAAGGAACACTAAACTTAAACCTAATTTTCTCAAACACAGTTATCAAGAAAGATATCAAACACCTGAGCTAGGGCCTAATTGTGGAAGTTTTTTGTGAATGGTTTAAAGTTTGGTGTCTGGAGGTGAAAGTATGAAGTAGGAGTAGTGTAGTAAAGAAGATTTGCTCCCATTGACTTTAATTGTAAAAAACAATTAAAGAAAAAAAGCTGAATATTTTAAAAAGTATAAATAATGGAACAAATGTTGAAAAACTCCTAGCATGTGCTTAAAGAGCTGAACATTTAAATCTGTGAATGTCTTTTGTGGCTGAAGTTAGAGGTGACCAAAGAAAGTTGAAGAATAAAGAATCGAATAACAATACTGTGAATGCTGCTGAATCAGTTTCTGTCGATTTTACATGTGAGATAAGAGGGAATTTGGGAATCAGAAAGCAGGAAAAGTATATTTTTAGATGTAGAATAGATGATTATTCATTGCATATTGTGTCTTTTTGTCGTGTACATCATGCTGTGATGAAAGCTTCCCACTGAAATGCGTCAGCAGATTTGTCAGTCCATTAGTAATAAAATGATCCAAATTTTATATCAAGTGGACTTTTTCATTACCGCACCACCCTTTTTGTAATATATTTGGGGGTGGAGAGGGGGTCACATTGAAGGTTCTTTTTTTTTTAATTTAAGGCAAATCTAAGGCACCTAAATGCGGGATAAGTGCACCTGTTTTCTCTTACACATCACACAACGATTCTCCAGTGCTTGGTTGCCTGCTTTCATGGTTTGCATGGTTTCTTAGTTTGCTTTCAAGTTCATATTGGTCTGCACCTCGCTGTGTGAGTTCACAACACACAGCTCTTGTAAATTTTGCACAACTATGCTAGCCAAAAGCTTGCATATACTGTACATTTAACACACTAGAGCTCCTCTAAGAACTATGTAGGCATGCACAGGACATACTAGATTTTCATCTTCACCTTCTTGTTCATTTTATTGCACCTGTATGAGTGGTACAATTTTCACCTTCATTACACTAAAAAGGAGTTTGGTGACCTCAGCAAATTTCCAGCATAGCTCCACCCAACTTTGACCAGAGAACAGCTCTAATCTGAAGAAATTCCACTGTATTTACCCGCTTCTGTGAGTTAGGATAGGCTTGGCTGGTTTGATTTAGAGCAGCAGCAGCCAAGCCCTGGGATGAGTCCTCCGGTTCAAATGAACATGGACAGGTGATGATAAATACTGTGTACATGAGCCTCTCACGACAAGAAGAGGGAGGATGGAATAAAAAGAGGGATTTGGAAAACACAGTGCGAGGATAAGAGAGAGAAATGGGTGTAATGTAATTCAGAAAAGTAGAGTAAGAAAGAGAGAAAACATGGTGGAAAAGAGAGAAGAGATAGCGTGACAAAGCAGCAGATAAAGAGCATATGAGCAATGAGTGCCAGAGCCAACAGCCTGTTCTCCTCACAATCATCAGCAGTCATCTTTTCCACATCTTTCCTCCATCACCTCCCTCCATCTTCTCTCATGTCAACAGCTTTTCCATTCACACCGCTGATCTATGTAGCGCACAAGCACCTTTCACTCAATACTTCCATTATGCACTGCGTGTCATGATGCGATGCATGAATTATGTAGACTGCCCCAAAATTCAGAAAGAGGGATTTCATGGGGCCTCAGTAAATCCCATTTAATATTGTATTTCTTCAGGGTATATACAGTATAGGTTTGTGTCTGTGTTAAGATTGCATTGGCATTCAAAATAGAAAAAATAACCTGCAATGAGTTATTGGAATTGCGTACTGTAAAGATGTTTTACTGTCTTTTAAAAATACAGTACATGTGCAACAATGCCAAGGAATTTACTTTAAATCAGGAGAGCTAACTTTAACAAAAAGTGCAGAGAGAGATGAAGACACGAGAAGAGAGCAAGTGAGTGAGCAAAGTGACAAAAGAACATGAGAGAGCTGGCTGAAGGGTGTTTGGAGGGTAGAGCTGGAAAAGAGGGAGGGAGAGAGGGAGGGAGAGAGGGAGGAGGAGGAGGAGGAGAGGTAAGTGTAGAATAAGATGTGATATTGTTAATGCTACAGTAAATTAATATTCGTATGAGGTCATCCATCAGGAGAAGAGCAGGCGAGCCGTGAGAAACATGATAATGGAACCTGTCACCGGGAGGGAGAGGGGAGAGAAAGGAAGGAAGGGAGGGAAGGAGGGAAGAGGAAAGGACGTATAGGTAGAGAAACACAGAGAAAACCAGAGATTAGTATAGGCTGAGACGGGAGGGCTGAGGGATTAGGAAATGAAGGAGTAAAGGGGAGAAAGAACAAAAGAAAGGTTTAGTAAGCAACAGAAGGAATAGAAAGATTAATAGAGAAAGATGGAGGGAAGAAAGGAGTACAGATTAAAGACGGGGAATGGAAAAAATAAAACAATACGATATAAAGACAGGAAAGGCAGGATGAAGAAAATGAGGAGGTAAGTAGCAGAGGGGTGCCTGAGGTGGAGTAGAGAAATTAAGAGACAGAGAAATGAAGGAACGTGTGTGTGTGTGTGTGTGTGTGTGTGTGTGTGTTTGTGTGTGTGTGTGTGTGTGCTGAGGCAGGTAGCCATGCAGAATTAATCTACAAATTACAATGAATAATTAAGGCTTGGGAATCCCATAGGGATAAGATGGAATAGTGAGGAAAATGGAGGGAGGAGGACAAAGGGGAGGGGGGAGGAAGAAATGGAGGGAAGGAAAGAGACAGGTAGCGAGCACCCTGACAGGGAAGCTACCTCAGGCAGCTCCTGACTCCGAATCCTCAGGGAAGAACAGAGTGAGCAAAACAGGAGTCAAAAGAAAAAAGAAACGGGGGCTGGAGGTGTTTTTGTCTTGAAACAGTTGGCGCCTTGGAAGATGTGAAGGGGGAGGACGAGAGCAAAAGGATTGAAGGAGCACACTGACAAGAATAAAAGGCAAAAGATAAAGGTGGTGGGGGGGGGATCTACCTCTTGCCACAATGACAAAGAAAATATAAACTGGAGTGACAAAAAAAAAGACAGTGAAGTTGGTGGGAGTTTTCTGTCCCACACACAGTTGCCGCAGGCGTCACTGGGAATCAGTCCTCCAGCTGTGCTACAGGCGTGGTCATGCAGATACAAAGAGACACCCTGCCTCTACATGTGTTCCAAGGTTCAAAGATATAAATGATTCACAATAAAGGATAGATCGTTCAAGTCTATTTTACGGTAATAAAGGCGCAAGCTCATTTATAAGTTATGGATTGTAAAAACGGTGTTAAATCAACAATAAGCAGCATGACACAAGACAAGGGAAGTAGAAATGGAACTCACCAGTTGTTTTAACTTTACTGTCATTTTAAAAATGTTCCCTTTAAAGTGATTCTACCAATATAATGAACATTGCCATTATCAATTCCATTGTTTAAAGTAGCATTCCTCCCAGTGTACTGCACTACTTCTGCATTTCCCCAGAAGGCACTCCCTATTGTTTTCAGTTCAGTAGGTATTTTAATGTATTTTGCATTGGATTAAAATTACCATTAAATACAGCATACTAATGTGCCACCTGGATGTAGTCTATAGAGTTGCAGCAACCATTGCATATTTGTCGAATGTGCATTTGTATTAATTTATGATGTTTAAGCATAAACACTGAGCTATTTTAATACAGTATTGGTCTTGTTCAAGAAATTGAATGTACTGTATATAAAGCTTTGTGACCTGGCCTTTAATGCTATTAAACAATTGTAACCAAAATGGTGGATAGATATGCGTTTTCATTATTTGTTGTTAATCAATAATGAGTAACATACTGAATTACATGTTCAGTATTACAAAAATGTATAGATTATAGAAGCATTTGCATACATACAATGTAAATGAAGACTTTAAGAGGAGCATCCTCTCTTGATACTCTTGTACAGATGTAACAGAAAAACCAAAGGACGAAGACAAAGGGATTCTTGTTTGTGTGCTGCTGCGCTTCCGTGTGTGTGTGTGTGTGTGTGTGTGTGTGTGTGTGTGTGTGTGTGTGTGTGTGTGTGTGTGTTTGTAACAAGAGTATGCGCGCTGTGCATACGCCTAGGCGCATTTGTTATAATAACCATGAAATGCTGCTCTACTGACTTTAGACAGGGTCTTTGTTGGTCAATGCTGTGATCACTTCCCGCTGCCTCAAGATATCGATACGCTAAGAATTCACTTGAACACACCTCACTGTAAGACCAGCACGACCATGGGCGCAACGATGGGAGCAGGTGCATTTGCTAGTTAAAGGACGTGGGCGTTGGATGGTAAAATTGGCAACTGCATTGGTCTTAAACTAGCAAAGGCATTTGAGCCGGGTGTAAGATAGTAACTATATGCTCTAATGGCATTTGTGGCCACTACATGATACCTTTCAGTTTGATCCATGACATCAATGACACATTGAGAAGTTTTACTCTATAATGTACTGCAGTTTTTGTTTCTTATTCTGTCTTAATGCGCAGACATCACCTCACCTATTTTCACTCTGTCACTTTTCCTCTCCTGCTCTTCATCTAACCTCTCTAAGATCATTTCCACTCACGCTCCCTTTTCTCATTTCCTTCCTCCTTCTTAGTCTATTGTATTACTATTTTTGTCACTGTATTTTAAGTATTACTTTTTTAATCAATACGAGAGCAATAAGGAGGTCTAAATGTGCTGCATGAGAGTAGGGATTAAAGGACAAGAGGGATGACAAACAATTAGAAGAAGATGAAAGAGTATAAGTGAAAAAAGAATATTGGATGTCCTCTATGTGAGAGTGGACTCTCATTGATTTTGTTGCATATAGGTGACTTTCAGCACACTGGCCATCAATAGGTACAGATGTAGGGCGAAGCAAAAATGCGATAACACACACAGACACACACACACACACAAACATCTGTAGACACACAATTCCACGTTAATGCGTAGAGAGGAGGAAACACACCACCAGGACTCTGTATGCAGTATGTGCCAATCTCACTTATGGGTCTGTGTGCTGGGTCTTTGTCAGCCCTTCCAGGAGACTTGTAAAGATAACAATAGGCCAATTATCTCCTAACTACTACAGATAACTGGCTCAATAAATTCTTCTAGTCCAATTTTACTTTAATTGTCCCAATTAGATTCAATTAGATCTAGCTATATAAAGAGGATTGTCAGAATGGATGCTCTGGCACCACGGGGTATATTATGGAGTCCCAACATCCCACATGTAGTTTCAGTACACACATGAATGCCCATAAAAGCACATGCACACAGATAGGCGGACATAAACTGTACATACGCACACTCTCATCCAAATGAATACCACACAGACATTGACCTGTAAGGGAGCTACTAGCTGGTGAAGAGGCCTGTATGTTTGCTCGTTTGTGCTGTCATGTGTCACTCTTGTTGTTGTGTGCCGCGTTTAGCAGAATACCGGTATGCACTGTTTAGTCAACTCAGGGCCCCAAGAGCTATGCATAATGAACACTGAGAGTGCATGTGTATACTTGGCCATCCGGCAGAACAAGCTTCAACCAACCTCATTTTCTCTATGTATAGAGAAGGATGTGAAGTCAGGAAGTCAGTGCTTTGCCTGTGGTGTTGCACAGTTAAGTACATGAGTTTAGAATAAAGATGGAGGTTGTGTTTCTTCTGTTATTTACCACCTGGTTCAGGGTTTCCATATTTAAGGGTCTGCGATCCAGGGGCCTTAATGTACAAACGTACACACAAAAAGCTTGTGCACGTTGGTTTTCCGTCACACAAACTTTTGAGCAGATGTGAGAATGTGCGGGCCGTCCGCTAAGTCTTTTCTGGCTCTGTAACAAGGCGAGTTCTTAGTGAAAAGTCCCAAAACTCACCAAACATTACAAAGTAAAGTTTCCACATCAGTTACTGGCGTATGTCTGTGATGTTGTCTATAAAAAAAGTAATTATATCCGTTGATACTCCATAAAAGTTTGATCATTTATGTAGATAATGTTTCACATCTTTCACACCACTAACTTTAATTTGCAGGCTACTTAACCTCTGTTAAACATGAGGACGGGAAATTAATGAAAAATCCTCTTAGAAAATGTATTCAGTCATCCTCTGTATTTCCCACAAATTACGTATCTTACTCACTGTGCAACAAAAAGATTGGCACTGAAAAATGCAACAGTGTCTTAAGGCTGTAGTTGCTGAGGCTCAGACATCCATGTTGTACAGGAGGCGGGACTTAAGGATCCATCTCCCCAGGAACAAACGCGGGGTCGGGTGGGCAAACTCATTGGATGTGTAAATGATCCCATGAATGATTTATAGGCTATGTAGGTGTACAAGGTGTAGGAAATGACCCTAACCCGGCCCACCAAACACTGGCCCGTCTTGACTGTCTTAATTCTGCACATATTTCTGTTACTGTAGTCCTATTTACTATTTCGTTATTTCATCCATGCATGGCGCAGAGGATCCGTGTGCACTGTCACCTGCCGTGGAGATGGCCTTTACTAACCTGTCCTCCTCCTGGGTCAGGTCTCCCTCACCTTGGACTCAATTTCACTGAGCCTATTAACACTAACACAATAAATGGCATTACATTAGTGAGTTCAAACTGATTATTGTGTGTTTAGAAACTGAGATGCATGTTGTTCGGTAACTGGTGTGGCGTTGCCACTATTCTCTTGATTTCCACTTCAACATGAAACCTTTTTTTTTTTTTTATAATTTCTGCCATGGTTTGGTGCGTTCACAACCCGGTCACCAATTGCCACTTTGTGCATTTCTTTTATTGCTTATCCGAGATGACAAACCTCCAAACAGAAAAAAACTTTTCTTGCCCTCACCGCGATCAAAACCTCAACCTCACAGTTGGTGAAGTTTTTTTCCATCTGCAACAGGATGACCCGCTGTGATTGAACTAAGAATGACGTCAGGGGCATGCATATATAGTCTTTTCCATATTAATTTATGGGAGGAGGCAAGGCGGGGTTGGTGGCTCGTTCACGTGCGCTCAATTTTATGTTGATTGTCATATATAAAGGAAAGGTGCCCAGGACCTGGTGTACGCCTGGTTTTACACATGTGAATATTTTTGTGCGTAGGTACGTTTCAAGTTTTGGCCGTACGCCATCTTCTGGTATGAAAGTTGTGCAGTCTATTACACATGAGGCCCCAGATCTCTATAATCTCTCTTTGTCTAAAAAGGTCACAACCTAAGGACATATGCAACCTGAGTCAAAAGGGTCACAAGTAGACATGTAAGGGGTCACATGGCAAAAATGTTGCCAACACTGCTCTAGTTTCCAAAAAGATATAAACAGACTATATTTATATAGCGCTTTTCTAGTCTTAACGTCTACTCAAAGCGCTTTTACATAGTACAAGAACCCTTCATCATTCACACACAGTGGCCGAGGCGGGCGTACAAGGTGCTACCTGCTCATCAGATAAACATTCACACATATTTACCCTCCGATGATCAAACCAACCTTCCAATTGGCAGACAACCGCTCTACCACTAAGCTACAGCCGTCCCCTAAAGAATGTGCGTGCTAAAAGCTCTAAGATGCCTCACTTCAGCACACATGTTGGTGTGACATGTTTAGCAGAATAACATGGCTGCACACAGCTGAAGGTTTGCACAACCAACGATAATGTACATTTGGATTGTACAACTTTTTGTTCTCAAAATGCATTATGATCAGATTTGTATATATATATATATATATATATATATATATATTTATTAGTGCTTTAAACAAAAACGGCTGTAGGTCTTCTATCTCTTAAACCCCCCTGAGCCAACAATAGCGCAGTACAAATTCAAGTTGTACAGTTGTGCACTTTGCTCCCATTGAACTGTGTTTTGAATTATGGTGGAGAAGACAACATTTTTCTCAATGTACAAAATTTGGGAGTTCATTTTGGGGAAATTTGTCTAGAACTGTGCAAAAGACATGTAGAATATCTTTCACTCACTAAGCTGCAACAACATTATACACAATGTATATAGTATGTTACTTAATTAAGATGAATTTAACAAACTTATGAAAAACTGGAGTTTAAGATAATTATTGAATAAAATGCAGCAAAGGCTAATCTACTAAAATGAATTCTCGTCTTACAATATTTTGGATTGTTTATAAAACATTTTTTGAAATACAAAGAAAAAGTTTGTCGTTTTGTGTAAAGCATCACAGAACATGTTGTCATTGTTGTTGCTGAAGTATCAAGTTGATGTGTCTCTGGCTATCATGCAAGGACACAACGCACTTTATGTATATATTTATATCGTATTCACACATACAATAACATGTTTATTATATAATAAGGAAGCCATACATTACATCTATGACTAATTTTCTCTCCTAACAGTCCTCCCTTGCCTGTGTCTAGTTTCGGCCTCTTTCATCTCCTCTCTCTCCTCCATGCCTGCTGCCTCGGAGAAAAGGACTTGCCAACTTTCTCCTGACATGACAACAGCGATACCTTGGCTCGGTTTTGCCGATGGTGATAAACGGGATGGCTAATTAAAAGGCTCTCTGATAGCTCCCCTCTGCCTTTTTAATTTCCCCTCCTCAACTACTACTGACGTTTATACCTCTCCCCCCCTCCCTCATCTCTTTTCACTCACTGCTAGTCTTTTTCCGGCATTGTTATTGTCTGTCCATCTCTCTATCTCTCCATATCTTACACACAGTCAGATCTACAAAGAACAAATAGTTTTCCTTGTTTCTCTCTAGATAAAACAACGAAAGTAAACAACATAAAAAATGAGCACAAACACGACAAATGACTATTCAAACAGGCAGACCAAAAGAGAGACAATAGTGTTTCGTTGTGAGAGTTGTTCTAAGGCAAAGACTTACAGGAAGGAATTTGACAGAAAAAGAACACCCAAGTGATTTGTGAATTTGTGTGTAAGTGTGCGTCTGCGTCTGACAGAGTTACAGGGGATGCGGTGAAAGAGCAAATCATTAATAATATGCCTTGTTTGACGACCAAGGGTTGTATTTATCTATCTTGGCTGACATTCACTTTGTGAGCTCATCTAATGCTCCAACATGTCCAGGAGATTAGGACACATTCAAAGGTGCTTGTGTGTGTGTGTGTGTGTGTGTGTGTGTGTGTGTGTGTGTGTGTGTGTGTGTGTGTGTGTGTGTGTGTGTGTGTGTGTGCGCGCGCGTGCATGCATGCGCGCGTGCGTGTGTCAGACATGAGTGTGGAAGAGAGACAAAAAGGAAGATGAAAGGTGAAATGAGAAAAATAGGCAAAAATTAGGCGAGAGTGGAGAGTGAGAGAAAAAGTGTTCACTACGGGAGTGAAAACAGGAAAGTGAAACAGATAAGTATGGAAATATGAGAGACCGGGAAGAGGAAAGGATCCTTTCCCGGTGAACTTAATTTCACCTCTTTTTCAGCTGCCAAATCCACTTGTTCTCACTCTCTGTGTCCTTTCATCTCTCCTCCCTGGCCCTCATCATCAGATCCTCTTTCAGTTTGACTTTTTTCTTAGCCCCCTTATGTTGCCTTATCCGCTGCCTCCCTCTTTCACCTTCTCTCCTCACTGCAACATAAATGGTGTTTGCCTTCTTCACGAGTCTCCTCTTCCCTCTCTCCTTTTTTTTTCTTTTTTCTCACTTTCCCACTCTCCTTGGCCAATCAATAGCAGCTGAGGGAGGAGATGCCTCACAGGTTGACTCTTTGACACCAATCAAAGCTGGCACCCTGCTGTAACCTTACTTTCTTCACGTCTTTCTATAGCGTTTGTTTTTTGCGATGGTGACACTCTATCTACTATCTTAAATGCATTATATAAATACCAAACCGAACCATAACCGCTTACCACTCCACTCTGCTCGCTGTGAAGAGCGGCTTTATTCTGACTAATCGTAGGCTGTTCAAAAGGCTCTGATTGCATCATTTGTAGTGCACTTGAACAGAACTGTTTGTTTTCTAATTTGGAAATATCTTTTATACTATTACTTTACCTCCACTTACAAAGCTAGCAGGCCCCAATTAAATAGCAATCTTTGAAAATGACCAGAAAATAATCAATAAACGCCTTTCAGTGCTTTCCATTAACTAAACCAATTAACCAATAAGCATAAGTTTAGTCTTTTCCAAGCAGGCTTTCAGACTCAGATGTACAAGTGGGCAGCTTGGAATTTCTGCTATTAAATTCTCCTCCATTTTGCACATGGCAGAGCAGTTCATTAAACAAAATTACCTCAAGAGGGAAATATGGCAATTAATCAAGTTTGACAACTGTAAGAAGTTAAGCCATTGAAAACTCTTTAACCGTTTTATTGTTCTTAAGCTACTGGTAATGATGACAGGACTCCAAGAAATCTATCAAAATGACAGAGGAAACTAGGCTACAACGACCAGGAAAAAGTAATATAGGTTAGTCAACTTCATGTGCACAAAGCTGCACCAGCACAGCATTCTGCCAACTCAGCTTTTCCCTCCGACCAAAAATGACTCAGCATTTTTAATGAGCTTTTGGCGGTGTAGTTTCTGTTGCGGCAGGCAGTACTTAAATCAAATGAGGGATAAAGACTTTTTCCGCCTCATGAATATTCCCTTAAAGGACAATAACTCAAGCAATTCGAACACAGTGTTAATTCTAAATAATTGCATCATCACGTCGTAGAGGGAAGAAAACTGCATAAACACCAAGGCAAATTGGATTTAAATATGAAACACATACATTCAAAGATAAAATACACATTTATATGAAAAGTAATTAGTCTCAAAGTGTCCGTCCATACATGATCATGTATTGAATGTATTTATTGTGTAATAATAGCCCCAAGCATTTTCATACAAGCATTTGCACCCAAATGCAAACTCTAAAAACAAAATAACATGATAACCTATGTCGGATGCAGGGACCCAGGTTCCATCCGAGAGGGAATGCCTCCCCTCTCTAAGCGTAGCTCCTATGGCGCCATTTTGATGCTACCAAGCCGTCACCTGCCATTACCATTCCACTGAGTGCCATTCATTTTGGCGCCAATTTGACAGCAAATAACTTCTATTTGTTCATTGTTTATTTCTAAAGAAACAAGGTATAAAAGGATCCATTACCTTGTAGCTCACGTTATGGCTCCGTAGCAGATGTTTTTGTAAAAATAGGCTAACAATTGTGTCATAACCACATGACTTACTGCAGCACAGTAGAGGAATTACTGTGTAGTACAGGGTGAGCTTTCAGAAAGTTTGGACTTACATTTGCTGTTTAGGTTTAATTACTAATGTTAACTAGCATTTTGGTAAGCAGTACTTAGCTTGTGTCTATGTTATCTCCTTACATATATCTACGCTCTCCGTCTCTGCAAGATTGGGAATGATTGAGATTTCTCTTGGCACAGCTACCAGAAGACTTACAACTTTCAGACATGTTGCTCAAGTCACATCTACGTCGTCAAGCTGAGCTGGAGGCTGCGCAGTTACGCTCAGTTATCACCGGAAAAGTGCTTCTAATATCCTTCACTGGTCTCTGTCTAGATTACAACGGGATCTGTTGGTCCATTTCTTTAACTGTCTATGGTTCCATCCAGCCCAAGATTACTTGTTACATTGTTATCTGTAGATAGAACAATCCTGAGGGCAATATGTACACACATAAGACATTCTTTTAAGAGGACGGAGGAATAAAGGGATGTTATCCATTAAAGAGTGAGATGGCTAGGGTGGTAGCGTTAGAAAAGATTGGATGTCTACACCAGAAAATAGGGAAGGTACTTGTGCTTTCTGGAGGGCTCCCAAGAAGCTTTGTGCCGGGAGAGACGTTCACGATGGGCTTGTGGTGTTGACATTTATGTTTATTTGGATTAAAGTGTGTCTGTTTTGTTATTATGCCATTGTATGTTTTATTGTAGTTAATGTGGTGTTGTCGAATTTTTGTCTGGTAAAGACAAAGAGGAGGGAGAATGTTCATGTTTCAAATAGTATGTTTTGTGAGTGTTGTTTTAAAAAGTAAAAAAAAATACGACTAATAAATTAAAAATATAAATAAAAAGACTGTATAAGCAGGAACACACACACATGCACACACATGCACACACACACACACACACACACACTTTACATTCCATGTACTTAATACTAATCTCACACTAACTTTTATTCAACCTTAGCCCTAAAGCAGCTTCAAATATCTAAGGGATGAGGATCAAAAAAATGTCCATACTTTCTGAAAATTGTCAATTTTTAAAGCCTAAAAGTTAAAAAAGGGGGGGGAACAAGCGCACACTAAAATACAAACTTCAACAGCAAGCAAGGGAAAGACTTATGCGGTACAGTTTATCTCCACAAAAACAAACAGTGGAGATATTTAGGATGTCTAGCAGAGTTTCTTACTATTCAGTTTCAACAGTATTTATGATAATGCTTTCACCACTGAGCTCCATGCTACCCTTCACACTGGCAGTGCACCGCTGCCTGGGGTTTGTCTATACATTAAGTCTCCCAGAAGCCATTTAACTATGCAGCCACATGTCCAGTGGCTTATACACCAAATCCATACATACAGTATGTACACTCATGAACAAGCAAGAATGGGTAAGCATGGAAGAAGAATGGGGTCTGGTGAAGGAAAAACCATCAGGATATTGTGTGCTTTTTGTCTTTCAACCAGGTTTTTGAGCCAGATTTAAACCATTTTTTAACACATCTATTTGTTCTCTCTTTCATTCAGCCATCCTTCTTGTTACTTCATTATCTGTGAATTTACAAGATCAGGCTATTTTATCTCTATAAATTAGCAAAAGGGACTAAGTGTATGGAACAGTGGGGTCACATTCATCATAAGAACTTGAGTTGTGAAGATGACAAATGCTCTGTAATAATGATGCTATGTCATAACTTCATATGCAGTCCCTGACAAAAGTCTTGTCGCTATCGATTTTGCGTAGAAACACCTGTATTAACCGACTCTTAATTAAACAATTGGTGTAAGAAATAGTCTATTGAAAAGCTAAAACCCTCCCAAATGTGTTCAATGCACTGAAATAAATTAGTTTCACTAAAAAAAGATTTATTATTAAACAAGACAGAAAGGTCAAATTTGGCAAGACAAAGGTTTGTGTCGCATTACATAAATTGAACAATTTACTACAATACTAAAAATATGTCAGCAAATTAAATAGTGGTGCTGTGAGATTCAAATTAATATCTTGTATGACTTCCATGAGAGGAAGGACTGCATCCATGTGGTTTGGCAAGGTTCATACAAAGTATTGATGAAGTCATCAGGAATAGCTAGGAAAGCAGTCTTGCATGCCTCCCAGAGTTTATCAATATTCTTTGGTTTGGTCTTCCATGCTTCCTCTTTCATCTACCCCCACATAGCTCAATGATGTTCATGTCGTGAATGGGGCCGGCCAATCTGAGGCATCTTGATTTCTTCGCCTTGAGGAACTTTGAAGTGGAGATGGAAGTATGCGCTGGAGCACCATCTGCTGGAGAATTTTGCCTCTTTTATGGTTGGGAATATAAGAGGTAGGAGGATTTCTGGATTTGAGACTATTGTGTGTTGCCTTCCACCCCGCAGATCTCTGCACACACCAATACTGGATGTAACCCCGACCATGATTTTTCCACCACAACCTTCACTGTTTTCTGGGTGAATCTTGGATCGGGGGCCTCAGTAGGTTCCGCATATTTGCAGCAACTGTGGTGTAATTCAACAGAAGATTCATCTGAAAAATCCACTTTCTTCCACCTTCAGCGTCCATCCTTTTTTCAGGCTGTGGGCCTTGGCAAATGCCACACGGTTTTAATTTCTTTTGTTTAGTGCTGGCTTCGGGCAAGATTCGACCATGGAGGCCATTTCAAGACAGAATCCGACAAAACCGTTCTGGTTGACACAGGGACTTCAGGGGACCAGGTCTGGTGGAGCTCTGCTGCAATGAAAAATGGGCTGGCCTTGGATTTTCGAGCCAACAAAGGTCCTCTGAGCAGTTGTCTGCGGGGTCTGCCTGACCTGGGCTTGTCAAAAACATGCCAGTGTCTTCAAATGTTTTAATCTCTGTACTTGACGCTGAGACACATTGAAGGTGTCTGCCACATCAGCAGTGGATCTGGTCTTCAGCCTCTTGATAATCAAAACTTTAGTCTCAGGGTGAATCTAGGCATGTTTGCAGATGTCTAGTGCAGTGTGATGTGAGGTCTAGTGTTACTGGGGTTGTTTTTACACACCTGAGACTAATTGATCCATTATTAGTCACAGGTGAGCTCATATGACAAGGCGACAAACACTTATGTCTTTGCAAAAATTGACTCAATGGGCTTTACCAAGCTGTGAAATATAGAATACTTTTTACAGTTTCTTTTTGCACTGAAACATTATTACAAAAGCGCTTGGGTAAAATGAGCCATTTCTTGTAAATAAATCTTGATTAGAAATATATTTCAGCGGCATTCAGTCGTCAATTTGTACACAAGCGACAAGACTTTTGTCAGGGACTGTAGTGCATATGCATACACTGACATAGAGACATGCATATGTAACACTCTTTGTGAGGACATTCTGTTTATTTATTTTTACGATTCATTGAAAAGAAATTCAGTTTTTTTATAAAGCATGCAGCCAAATGCCAAAGGGGTGAGGAGTTTCGAAGACCATTTACCAGACAGGAAGGAGGGTGTAATGGAAAATACTTTTGAGTTTCATTGAGTTGCAAGGAAATTGTAGGCTCCAGTGTCTTCGGAGCTTGACACATAAAAGAGGCTTAAAATCTGAATATGAACGTCTTTTGTTAGTTCCAAAACTTAATGACCGAATCACTAAAGTATCCCTTTATATTAATATAGGGCTGCAACTAATAATTATTTTCAGTATTGATTTATTGTTTTAGCCTATAAAATGTCAGAAAGTAGTGAAAAATATAAGTCACAAATTACCCAAATCCAAAGTGATGTCTTCAAATTGTCTGTTTGGTCCAACCAACTGTCCACTCAGAAAACCAGAAAATATTCACACTTGATAAACTGCAACAAAAAGAATGTTACAGTGGTGTGAAAAAGTGCTTGCCCCCTTCCTCATTTCCTGTTCCTTTGCAGGTTGTCACACTTAAGTGTTTCGGAACATCAAACCAATTTAAACAATAGTCAAGGAACAACAAAGTAAACACAAAATGCAATTTGTAAATGAAGGTGTTATTATTAAGGTGAAAAAAAATCCAAACCATCATGGCCCTGGTGAAAAAGTGATTGCCCCCTTGTTAAAAAATACTATAACTGTGGTTGTTCCACACCTGAGTTCAATTCCTCTAGCCACACCCAGGCCGATTTTGCTACCTGTCACAATCAGCATCACTTAAATAGGAGTGCTTGAACAGTAAGGTCACCAGAGATCATTAAAAGACTACACATCATGCCGAGACCCAAAGAAATTCAGGAACAATTGAGAAAGAAGTAATTGAGATCTATCAGTCTGGAAAGGGTTATAAAGTCATTTCCAAAGCTTTGGGAATCCAGCAAACCACAGTGAGAGCCATTACCACAAAGGCGAAGACATGGAACAGTGGGTGAAACTTCCCAGGAGTGGCCGGCCCCGCCAAAATTACCCCAAGAGCGCAGCGACGGCTCATCCAAGAGGTCACAAAGACCCCACAACAAGTCCAAAGAACTGCAGGCCTCACTTGCCTCAGTTAGGTCAGCGTTCCTGATGGTTTGGATTTTTTTCACCTTTTATAAATAAACACCTTCATTTACAAATTGCATTTTGTGTTTACTTGTGTTGTCCTTGACTATTGTTTAAATTGGTTTGATGTTCCGAAACACTTAAGTGTGACAAACATGCAAAGGAACAGGAAATGAGGAAGGGGGCAAACACTTTTTCACACCACTGTATATGGAGATAAAATTAACATAAAATTCAACACGTTGAAAGTTGAAATATTATAGAGACCCTCTCTGGGTTTATTTATTGTTAAATTGGCTTGAACACTGTTGTAGTTGCTAAGTTAACTTGGTGAGTATTTTATTATTGTCAATGGAAGAAGGGCCAATTGTGTGGTAACGTGCTGAAACACAAGTGGTTTGCATGGTCTGGCTAAACTGCTAGTTTACAACCAATCTGAATATAAAACTTAGTTGCAACAACATTAACAATATCCTAGCTGATTAAAAAAAAAAACTGTGTGGAAAATCTACACAAATGAGGTCGTAGTTGTAATAAATCAAAATTGCCCTTTACACTCATGTTAAACCACTGCTTGCCCTTTTCAAAGTAAAGAACTGCAAAATGAGTTTGGAGGATTATTTGTTCTTATAATGATAAAAGGGCAGGAACACTTACACACATGTACAAGCTCACACACACACAGAAAAGTTTATTATCTTCTTTTGTTCTAAAATGATGCTGCAGCTTTTCACAACCATCTGGCCACTGACAGTATTTAGCACAGACACTTACGTGTACACGGGCTAAAACGCACTGTCTTTGTGAAAAACACACACATTCACACATACTCTGTCTCTCAACTTCACACATACAATCTCAAATATCTATTCAAATGCTCTCTCCATCTTTTGTCTCTGTCAAATACAACTACAGCAAGTGCACTTACTGTCTCTCTCTGTCCTGAACGCAACCATTACCACACACACACACACACACACACACACACACACACACACACACACACACACACCACACACACACACACACACACACAACACACACACACACACACACACACCCACACCACACACACACACACCACACAACACACAACCACACACCACACACACACACACACACACACACACACACACACACACACACACACACATTAACAAGAGGTTTGGTCTCTTGTGGATGTGTGTGCCTGTGTCTTGTTGGAAACAACACTAGCCATTCAGGGATCGGTAGAAAACTCCAAACTAGTAAATAGAGCCTGCAGAGAGGCTGCACAAACTTACACTCTCACATCGCATAAACACACACCCATCCTCTCCAAATACACATACAGAGACACACAAGTCATCTGTCTCTCTTTCCTCACCCAGCACACAAGGGAGGATGTGAGGAGAAGGGAGAGAAAGGAGAGGATGGTGAGATCGAGCAGGAGGAAGAGGATGAAGCAGAGGAAATGTCAGGATGTGGTTATATGGGGACTGTCAGGCCGCATGTAGTTTGGGGCAGGAATAACTGGACTATACATTATGTATAAATGTATGAGAAAGGTAAAACAGGGGTGAAGAAATATAGGAAGAAGAGGAAGGTACTAATGGAAACAAACAAGCTGGTATGTATGTAGGTGCATATGGATAGGTCACGTTTGCAATCGAATGAACAGGGATTGGGGAAAGAAAGTCAGACACACTGGCCCTCATTTATGAAACGTGCGTACAAACAACGCAAAGAAAGGCATTTATCAATTTGAATGTGAGCGTAGGCTGCGAAAAAATCCATAGATTTTCAATTATGTTGAGGTTAGGAGATTGTGAAGGCCATGGCAAACCATTCAGTTTACATCTCTTGATGTATTCCACCATGGATTTTGAGGTGTGTTTAGGATCTTTATCCATTTGTAGAAGCCATCCTCTCTTTAACTTTAGCTTTTTCACAGATGGCATCAAGTTAGCGTCCAAAATTTGCTGAAATTTTCTTGAATCTATTTTTCCCTCTACTCGTGAAATGTTCCCTGTGCCACGGGCTGCAATACAACCCCAAAGCATGATTGATTCCCCCCTCCCATGCTTAACAGTTGGACAGAGGTTCTTTTCATTAAATTCTGTGCCCTTTCTTCTACTGATGTACCTTTGCTCATTGCGGCCAAAAAGTTCTATTTTAACCTCATCGGTCCACAGAACGTGTTTCCCACAATGCATTAGGCTTGTCTATATGTTTATTTGCAAACCTCAAACACTGATTTTTCTGTTGAGGACGTAGAAGAGGTTTTCTTATGATGACTCATCCATGAAGTCTGCCAGGTCTTTCTGGATGGATCGTGCAGTCAAACATGGTTTGTAACTTGCTTTTCTCACAATCCTGCGAGCTGTTCTGTCTGATATTTTTCTTGGTATTCCAGATCTTGCTTTAACTTCCTCTGTTCCTGATGATTGCCATTTCTTAATTACATTCCGAACAGAGGATATTGGCATCTGAAAACCCTTTGCTTTGTTGGGGCAAGGTCCAATGAGTCTGGGCATTCAAAACCTTAACATTGACATCACCTGTTCTTTCCAGA
>NC_045746.1:17109418-17109576 GCF_008692095.1 Etheostoma spectabile
GAACAATCCATGACACTGTCAGGTCTCGCTTTCCAAAGGGGGGGTGCATGCTATAAACTCTGCAGGGTGCCCAAACTTTTGGGATGCCATTTTTTTGTTTTCTGTTATTTCAAAAGTGTAAATGATGACCTAGAATCTAACTTTTTGTGACATATTAT
>NC_045746.1:17109586-17109847 GCF_008692095.1 Etheostoma spectabile
AATCTGTCATTTGATACCTTTTGGAAATGTTTCCATCTTTTCTTCTTCTTTATGAACATTAATACAAATTTTTATCTGGGGTGCCCAAACATTCGAGCCCCAATGTACATGTAGGCCTCAAAGATTGCAATATAAGCCTGTGTATATTACTATTAGGAGCCTACATATGTCAAGGATGTACTAAAAACAGCTGGAGTCCGATTTAATACGGCAACACTGTCGATCACATCAGTGAACTCTTTCTATTCCGCATTCTTCCTA
>NC_045746.1:17109857-17129385 GCF_008692095.1 Etheostoma spectabile
CTAATACCAGTTTTTAGGCTGCCAAATAGGACACACGTTATTGCAAATTAAACTAAGATTCAATCTCCACCTCTGGCTGCTTCTTAGCCAGATTTTGTCTTACCATGTCGTAAATTGTAGGGGTGAGACCTCAAAACCGAGAACATACTGGGACATGATTTTTAAATTACAATTCGTTCCAGCCGCTGCATTTATCAATGTACGACCACTCTTACACTCTGATGGGTGTGATGCAAACGTTTCATGAATCCCATATGAAGCCTGTCGTAAGAGGATTTCTGCGCAAGTTTCTATGTTAGGCTGATAAAGGAGAGCCACAGTTTGGAAAAAGGCGTTTGTCATTGGAGGCACTAGATCATAATAACTTAGGCATTGAAAACAAGAAAACTTTGCCAAGTTGCTAATTAGTGTTGGCTTAAATTCCTAAAAACAACAACACTTGAATTGTTAGTTTTCAAAGCAACCTGGGTTCAAAAAGATTTAGTTTATCACAAACGATTTGTATGTGATGAAAGAGAAAACATTACCTCATACGGACAAGCAGAACAAAGATGACAAATTAGATCTTACCACTAGGAATAGGTGGATTTTAAAAAGGAGATTTGATTAACCACACAAAGTTAGTGCTTTCTGATTAAAATAATTAACAGCTCTGCCTCAACAAAGACCTTGCTTCACAGAGTTTCCATTCAGAAACCATTTATTTCTGAGGTCAAACCAGAAAACACTTTTTTTCTAACATAAGAGGCGTGCTGTTTGAAAACGCACTTGTGAGAAGTAGCTACAGTACTTCAAAAGCACACAAAAAGGGCGCCTGGGTAGCTCACCTGGTAGAGCGGCGGCCCTTTGCTGCATGTCATTCCCCCGCTCTCTTCCCTTTCCTGTCTTCAGCTGTCCCATATAAATGAAGGCCTAAGATGCCCAAAAAAAAAAACATGTGTAAAAGTATCGTTTAGACATATTTAAAGATGTAAGCATTGATGTTTAATGTTTTAGCCATTTCGGATGCAGTAGAACAAACAAAAAATACAACCCAATAAGTTGTTATGGTTATGTCTATTATTTACATTTTTTACACCGGTAGTTAGCTAATTTCTAACTTCTGCTAACCCTACACAGTCATATGATCAATGGTTAATATAAAATTATTGAATTGTACAGCTTTATACATGCTATAACCCTTTGTTTTGTTTTTTTACCACTTTGAGGCAGCAGAAACGTAACATTATCACCGTGTTTCAGGCCACCTGATGAATACCTGATGAAATATTCAGCAACAACTATTAATATGTAGAGCTTAGATTTAACTGTATTATACCTTATTGAAAAACATAAGACTACTTACTTTGTGTATGAATATACTGTACACTTTCTGATGTGGCTATGTGGGGTATATAGATAGAAAAGTTGATAGTAGGTTTTAGTGGACTCACAAATGTTAGAAAGTCAACAGTTTTGCTATGGCGTGGGAGTTCAAGTGATTACTATGGAAACAATGTGCATTGGAGCAACAGATTCTCTCTGAAGAGAGGAAGTTATCAGTTTATGTTTTGAATCTTTTGTCTGCCTGTGCTGGCAGACTTTTCTGATTGGTCTAACTTTCTGGTTTTTTCTCTACCTCGAATTGGCCTTTCCAGTTTTATTTTCTCCCCGTCTTCCCAGCCTTTTTCATCTGTATGCCTGACTGTCTGTCTTTACTTCCAATTCTCTCTCTCTCTCTCTCCTCCCCACCTACTTTCTCTCTCTGCCTCTTTCCATCTTTTCCTCTATTTATCGCAGTGGGAGCTAATGTGACCTTTATGCGCTGTCAGCTCACTGTGTGGCCGTCAATCATCATCTGCTCCCATTAGAACAGCTCTATCAGGAGCTGTCAGCATCACAGGGCTACCAAACCACTCCTCCATCTACGTAAACCACCCGCCACCCACCGCCCACCGCTTGAGAGGTAGAAAGATAGTAAAATGGAGCAAGTGACACTGACAAAGCAAGACAAAAAGAACAGAGAGAAAAGGAAAGTGAAGAGGCTGACAAAGACAGTATGTCCCATCTCCTCTGCTCCTTCCATCTCTCTCCTCCATCATCCCTCATTAATTGTGTTTACTTCAAGATACCTGTGTTTTGGTCCTTGAGGAGCCAACATAGTTAGCATCCCAACCAGTCAGACAGAAAGAGAGAGAGACAGACACTCGCTTTTCTCACTCTCTCCATCCCGCAACACCTTCCCCAACTGTCTCTCATTATGACTTTTGAGTCCTGCTGGAGGAGGTTTACTATCTCTTCTTCCCTTCCTCTCCATCTCTGTGTTTACCTGCTGTGGGAGCTCACTATCTCTTCCTCGTGCCTGTTTTCTCCTTGACTGTCCCTTCTTCCTCCTCTTGTGGCCCCTGTTCCCTTTAATTCCACCTCTGTTTGTTTAGTGTGATGCAAGTCAAAATACTTACAGTTTACCTCACACACATCATCACACAATGAAATGCAAGAGCAGGAGAAACAGCTGCTATGTGAGCGTGTGAATGTGTTTCTGTCTGCCAGATACACACAGCGTATTAATGAAAAACCAATCACACCTGCTTCACTGCTCGAGTTTGGAATGCAGGAAACAATAGCTCCAAATTTAATACATTCACTAGTACAAGTAATGCCGACCTTACAAACAATTTCTCAAGCGATTTCACACCGTGCGCTCCCTCCAGTTCCAAATAGAAGGCACCAAATGGCTTGAGCAGGTCTTGTTTATGGTTGCTATGGCCCAGTGCTAAGCTAAATGCTAAAGAAGAAAAGTTGCAGAGTTTCAACTCTTCCGAAGCGCATCCTCCAACGGGAGTTTTACCAGTGGATAGACACAGATCTCCGGGTTCTGCCGCCATTCATCTGCACGTATGGCGGAACAGAAAATCTGCAAACTTTCCCTTAAGTTACCTGCTAACACTATAGTAGCTAGTTTGCTTGGTTAAATTATTCAAAATGAATGTAGATCTGAGATGATTGTCTTTAGATGTGAGGTGGTGTCAGACTTTGTCTTTTCAAAGTCTTCAAGTGTATGCTAGGCATAAATAAGTGGTCAACAACGCCGCCTTTTTCTCTTTGTCCCAAACTAGACATTTACACGTGGTGGCCTAGTAAATTTCTCTGCAGATACTGTAAATTGTTTTTCTACACTGAATTGAGGTAGGACTTCAAAACTTTAAACTCATGTGTAAATACATCTAAGAATTTAATACTAATTTTCCTCAACCACTAATGGACATATGAAGTGGAAATGTAAGAGGAAGCAGAAATAGTACAGACACACTTTTCTACATGGAACTGGATTCTGTCCATGTGATTCAGGCGTTTCTCATTCACAACTATATCTGGTACAGGCAATCGTCACATAATATTTGTATAATTTCTGGCTCCACCCCTCCATTTGTTTTCCAGTGCGTTGTTGTGCAGAACCCCAAAGGCTAAAGCAATGTTGCAGACTTGTATTGATCAATACTACTATACTAGTGTATTGAGATCGATACTTTGGTTTTAGTTTCTCTCCAGTATGCACTGCTGCAGTTTCATCAAAGAGGCGACCTGGCTTTCTGTGTCTGTGCTTTCTGCTGCTTTCAAGTACCGCTCCTGTCACACATGCTGTCATTGCGCAGATCAGGCACACTTTGCTCCTCCTCCTCCCTCTTGTAATTTGATGTTGGACTGTCACGTGACTCATCGGCACCAGACAAACAAGCAAGCAAGCAGCCAGCAGCACACACACACACACACACACACACACATAAGCAGGACAGAGATGGAGCAGAAGAATGGCAGAGAGGAAGAGAAGCGCCGTATGGCTAGATTTACCAGCCAAAAATGGAACAACGGCAAGCTTTTAAGTTCGCAAAAATTATCCAGGAGAAATTGCTTTAGATTTACCAAATATCTGGGAGAAATTTACTAAATATCTGGGAGAAATTGCTTTAGATTTACTAAATATCTGGGAGAAATTAATTTAGATTACTAAATATCTGGATAAAAATAAGTTGTATTCACTAATATAAAATAAAGTAAACTAATATTTATTAAACTAATATTATAGCACATTGTGGTCTAATTCAAGACATTTACACTGCATTTCATATTTATTTGTACCTAATTGAATTGTTTACACTGAGGTTTTAGTTGGTATTGAATTTCACTTTGTTGCCATCATTTTCTAATGTATAATACAATCATGCCTTCTTGGTGCCACAGGTAACTTAAATTGGTTTGGGATAAATCATCCTGCATAATACAGCAGGTAAACATTTATTCGTCATTTTTTTTCTAAACATGTTTATCTAACATTGTTCAAGTTGTTTAGTGTAAAATGCCAAAATATAACAATAAAACACAGAGCGATGCTATAAGAAAACAAAGGCAGAAACCAGGTATGTGTACAATAGGGACACAATATAATTGCATTTGGGATTCCTGTTAATAAATGTTTAGTCATTTAATGGTGTTTAATTTCTGCTACATCATTGTCATTGTCAACAATGATTTGTGATGTGATTTAAGGTTAAGTCCTGTTAGTGCATTTAAATTAAGACAATATTTTCAGTCTACAAATCTTTCCAACATTTCCATTTATGTGTCAATTGAAATCATCAGGTCCATTATGTTTTTCAAAGGGCTAAAAGTAATTGATTAATATCACATGGGGACCAGGATAAGGTCAAGTAATTCCATTAGCCTTACTTCTTTACTTTTTGCTAAAATAGGCTCACTCAAACAATCAAACAACAAATTCTTCAATTAAAACATGTCAAATTTGCAACCCTGGTGTACACAAAGAAATCACAAGGTACAATAAGCCAATATAAATTCAAAAACACAATGCCACTCCTGTAAAATGAGTATGGTTGGATTGATATTTCTAAACAACCACATGCTGCACTGAAAATCAACATTTTTCAGTTACTTAACAGTTTAAAAAGAAAATGCCCAAACTTTCATCAAGTGAAAGCAACTTAAGAACAATCAGGGCAGCGTTAACAATCTATATGGTGTATGTATGTTTAATTTGGTCACTTGTATGAAGAGTAAAGTAATCTTCAAATTCTGAGTTCAAATACTGAAGACTGAACTCATCAAAAATTCCAAAGGTCAAGCACTAAAGGTTTACACTAGTTTGTCCACATCTGAAGAAAATCCTAGCCTTATTCAAACATACTGTAGTCACTGAGGTACCAGAAAATATTTCAAACAGTTTGGGAAAATGATCATGACATTTCTGTCAGGAACGTGTTGTATAACCACAAGAAGCTGAACCTAGCATACTAGAAAAGGTGGCACACCTGTGTCTTGTACTTTAAGTGCATTCATAGTACCATAATTGTTTCAACCACAGGTGATCTTTCTCAGGTATAGAGTGGTTAGTCTGTGACAGACCACCACACCATGATAACACCATGATAACACCATGATGTTTGTGATTGAGGAAAGTTAGGACCTGGTGGGTGGTTGGCACATATTTTTTTGCTGCACACGCACAAACACGCACACGCACGCACTCTGATGCAGTGAGTGTGGGTGATGTCAGCATGGCAGGTAACAGCTGTATGTTTTTCTTTGGCAATCAAAGGTTGGTCAGTGTTGCTGAATTGGCCAGCCATCGTGGAGTTAAAAAGCATGACAGGCAGGCATGAAATCACACCACCAACTTTTTATTTCTTTTTATATTGCATCCAGTCTGTCCCACTAAAATAAATAAAATCTGTATAGCTTAAAAAGTGACCTACAGACAGGTGAGGCAGGTAAACAGGCAGGCAGGAAACAAAATTGTGAGCTACAGGCCACAGGAGGAACTATGACCCTGTCAAATGGATGTCTCCATCAAAAATCTGGCCACCCCCTATTAAGTCCACTTTTCTCTGAAGTCTAACTCTACTTTCATCTGAGAGAAGATTCTTTGTATGAATTGAAAGAAGAGCACTTCAAAGACAAGATGAAGCAGCCATTAACCCTGCAGTATCTCCCTTTTCCGGTCTTTCTCTATCTCTGTCAAAAGGATCACCTGACCCTGGGTCCACAAACACACACATCCCAAAGTGGTTGGTAGGCACATCCTTGTGAACTGAGAGCTGTAGGTGGGCAAGTGATTAAAAGCCGTATGTTCAACATTTGAATTTCAGCTTCCATTTAAAATGATTTACAAAATGAGAGGCCCTGCAGATTTTGGCAGCAGTTAATATTACATGAGGGTAAGCCACCTTTTCCACCCCTAAAAGAGAAATATCAACTGTCAGTGAGCTGGGTTAGGATGCATACCGAACCAAGGGATAGCTAGATATCATAGTGTGTGTGTGTGTGTGTGTGTGTGTGTGTGTGTGTGTGTGTGCACGCGCCACACACAGAGCAGAGTGTTGACACCAGGCAGCCAAACAGATGGCGTTTCATGTGTTTGTGTGGGTTGTGGTGTGTGTGTGTGTGTGTGTGTGTGTCTTGTCCTCAGGTGTCTGAGGGAAGTGAGGCGAGGTGAGCTGATGATGATGATGATGTGTTGTTCTTATTATGCAGCCCAATGCTCATCTCTCTTCAACCATTCCCCTATGTCGTAGTTTAGCAAACAAATTTTAATTTATAAGAGAAAATGTTGACTAATTCTCTCTCTCTGCCTTTCTATCGTAGGTCACCAGATTTTTTTTCTTACTTTATTTAATAAAAATGCCCTTCCTTCATCTTTTCAATTTTCTTTTCCACTATCCTCCACAATCTGTCTCACTTTGATCATTATCATCCTCTACAGGACCTGTCATCTAACCTTATCTGAGGTCAGATCCTGCATGACGGGACTACTTGTAGACTAAAACGTCCCCTGTGAACATCGTTGCGCAAGGAAACAGACAAGGGATCTCTGGGTAACCACAGGTCATAGCGACTTACACACCTTTGAAATCTTTAACACAATTCACCATGTACCTACTGACAAAGTGTATTGCTCCGGGGTTGAAAGGGGTTTATATTTCCATGTTTAATCTTCATATCCTGATTGTGCTGGTTTGGTTAATGTAACTCTGCATACTGGTGCACATGTTGACATTAGGATTATGAACAGTATGTTGGGAGGACACATGCAAATGTTCACAGACTCTCGTAAAAATGTTTTAAAGACGCAATAAGATTGCATCTCTGCCTCCTTGACAGGTTTTAATTTCAGTAAAATGAGTTGTTTAAGTATGACATGACAGTGTAAGGACAAAAAAGCTGTTTGATTTGATAGGAGAAGCAGAAGCGTGTGATTAATAATTTGTGATGACTTTATTGTTTGGATTTATTTTCACACCTACTAAGTGCAGAGAGAGGTCCCCATTAAAAGGTTAAAAATTCATTGTTGTCTCCTTTTCAAACAGTTTTTTTTTCTCTCTACTGTCCTTTTGTCTTTTTGTCCCCCAAACAAAATCCAATACTTGTTTCTTTTTATGTCTCATTTTTCACTGCTGTGGTGTTTTTCACTTCTCTACCCAGAAGGCACCTGCCAGCAAGTGTCAATAAAACACAGTCATGTCTTTTTCTTTGGGCTTTCTGTTGATATAGTTACACTTTGTGTCACTCGCCAATAACAATAACTACCTACCCATAGTCGTTGTATTACCTTACTTTTTTCTCCAACCACCTTCCTCCTTTTCTCTTGCACCTTTCTCACTTCCTAAATATTTCCTCCCTCCATCTCTCTTTCCTCCTGTTTGTCCCAGTGGGCTGTCCGTGCCTGGGGTGGAAGGAGTTAAGCTCAGGTTGGTACATTGCATCCTTACAGCATCTCTTGCTGATGCTGACACACACATATAGACACACACAGCCAGGCGCACACACCTCAGCTTGTTCCCGCACAGGCCGGGCCTAAGTTAATGGGATGAGTTCTAATTAATTTTGCTGCGTCAGGGGAGACCGGTGGGGGGAATGTTGAAGTTAAAGAAAGTAAAATAATGAGTCAGAAAGAAAGTAACGGAAAGAAGAGACGGCTGACAAAGATGCAGGAGAGGTGGACAAGCCAGTGGAAAAGAGCCCATCAGAAAGACAGATAGGGGACTCTAGAGGAAAGACCAGCACAAGCAGCTTGACTTCTTATTGATATTTTTACGACCTTGAAATCTACTTTATTTTAAATGTGAGCACATAAGGTGCAGTAGATGGGAGATCCATGCAGATGAATGGAAAGCAAGAAACATGCATAAACGTTAAAGGACAACACCTGCTGTCTTTTGCAAAGTTGCAAATTGAACTGACAATGTGCAACAACTATGGAGTACTGCTCAATAGAACTTGTAATTAAACACTCTCCAGAGATGACTTCTTTGGATCAATTACTAAATCAACTAATTAACTATAAACTACACCCAGTTGCCACTTTAGGTACCCCTGTACAATCTATTCAATACAATAGCTCTGACATAAATTCTACCTTAATTTACCAGACAAACAGGCGATAAGGCACCAAAAGGACTAATAATAATAGTAATTTAAAGATGTGGTGGCATTGAATTTGGACGGGATGTCGCGATTCAGCCTTCTCACTCTGTGACATAGGTTCAAGGATCTGTGTGTTGCAATTTTGATTTTTATTTGCATATCGTTACAGCCCATACATTAGGAATTTCACATTTTATATCATTCCTTTAAAATCATATAGCAAGCTGTTCCTTATGACTTAAGTTAGCATTTTCATTTCATAAAGGCAACCCTTCTCACATTCTCTTCACATTGTCATCTGATACATGGTTGTAAAAATATAGATTATAGCTGCTTTAACTTATCCTGAACAAAATATATGACATGCAGAGACTGTGCTATTATCCTGTAAATAAGGAGTAAAAACAGTTTAAAGTTCAAAAAGTTCATGGGTAATTTTTACCTGTATTTCTCTATTTTTGTAACTTTGAAAGCCCTTAACTTTTTCCGCTGAGGGCGGCATAACATGTGTGTTCCATCTGCAGCCTCTAATTTGAAAAGGGATGCACCACTACGCAAAATGATCCATTGTGGTTACCTTGATTAAATCATGCCCAGCCAACGCCAGACTGCTGCAAAATAACCACACAAATCTCTCTGTATTTTTCTGGTTCATTCACGACATGGACACAGTTCAGAGAGTTCACAGTGAAAAATTGTTCTGGTTCCCATCCTCTCTCCGTGAGGTGAGACTGTGACAAACAACCCAACATTGGAGCTGCTGTTGAGAATTTCAGCTCATTACATCAAGCTTCTTTAAGGTGAAAAAAAAATCTACTTATCCTTTCTGAACAAGAGGAGCTGTGAAAACACAATAAGAGTAATATCATGATATAAAGTCGTTATCTAATGTTGTGCATGCTATTTTTTTTTATTGTTTTTACTTGTGCCGCTTTGTTATAAAACCAATTGTATCACTGGCAACACTATAGTTTCAGTCAAGCCAATGCTGAATAAATCATTTATTTTTGCTTTCACTACATTCATAATTTAAAAATGTATACATTCTTGCTCAACATTATTTCCGTCCCTAAAAGAATATAGATGTTGTACAGTGAACCCACAGCAACCCTGAGTACATACTGTAGCACACCACAAACACACACACACATAAAGTACACCACAGAGCCCTATAACATAAGCACATCATTTGGATAAATAGATAGGATAATGAACGCATTGCTTTATTATTAGACTACTCCAACAATTTAAATGCACAATTGTTAGTTAGTGTTTGTTTCTTTTTTTTGAATGCTGTAATTGAGATGTTGTCTCAACATTAATCAATATTTCTTTAACTATGCATACCCAAAGTGGGCCAAAATCGTAATGCCTGTGGGTCGCACATGACAGGAGCAGTAATATGTTTTAATGAGCCTGGGTCGCTGGATTAGACTATACATTTGTCATTCAGGTCCTTCACTGTAAAAGTTTAACAGTGTAATTTAAAAAAAAAAGAAATCGTTTCAAGTGGGTGAAGTTCAAAAACATGTATGAGTGTTTCAAATAAGTAACAGCAGAGGCTCAAGTAGTCTAATTACTTATGATTATTGCTTATAATCTCTGCCTTTCATGTCAGCCAGTCTGTTATAGATTTACATCAGTGTTTACCAACCATGGTGTCAGGACCCCCCCCCCCCCCCCCCCCCCCCCCCCAAAGGTTGTAAGTGTAACCTAAGGGGTCACTGGATGATCCTGAAAATTAGTATTTTTTAAATACTGAATAGTTTACTCTTCCCTGGGTTTTCAAAAATAATTTAACAAAATTGTCTCAGAAGAGAAAAACTGAACTTGAACTGCTCACACCTTGTAGACATGCACCCTGTGACAATCAGACTAAATATAAAAATGTAAACCTGAGTCACGCTTGCAGGCCCAAAGCCTGCAATTCTGGTGATTCTTGTCTTACAGATGCAAATGGTATCTTTCATTCCAAAAGTTATTACGTCCTATGAGACAACACATGACAACCAGGCCATGAAAGCTTGGTGGCTTTTAATATTAGTGTGCCACAGGAATAATGTCCTGTGATCTATTTAGTAGCTGAGATGTCTTAGGTGTAGGGGTGTTACGATTCAGATTTCAACACAAAAGTCAATCGAACTGAGCTTCCAATTTCAATCAGTGAACATAAAAAGCAGGATGTGCAAATTTTCCCAATATGTATGTAACCAGAGAAAAACAAGATGGATTGCAGTCACATTTGGGATACAGCCAATGGATTTGTATTTACATCGCTAAATGTAAACAAAAGTGTGTTAAATCTCATGAGGATTTTATACATAAAGACACACTTGAAATGAGAAGTGTAAAAGGGGCCTTATAGACAAAAGTATACATGGGGAACTAAAAACAAACTTGCAGTTATAATTAAAAAAAGAATCAGCAATTGCATGTGAGGTTTCTGCAGGACACAGATGGTATTTACAGCACACACATCATTAAAATACTCATTCGAATAACTTGTAGCAGGATGTTAAATGTACTTAGGTAGTGTGTTTACAGAAAGCACCCCTGAAACTATAGGACAAATTTACTTCAGGCTATAGCTCCATGAATTAAAGAGGAGCACTGTGGCCTTGGCTTGCACTTTTACGATTTGTGTTTATTCGTGTGCTCTTTATATGATAATAGGAGTGGAAATATTGACCTCCCAATGCAAGGTTATCTTTTAATTGCTTGATAGCGGTGGTTACATAAGATGAAATAACATGCGAGCAGGGAATAAATTAACTTTTAATTAGAAACATCATATTCCAACTCACCCGTCTTGTTTGCTTGTTATTGTTGTTGTCTTTTCATAGAAGTGAGGAACGGGCGGGGGGGGGGGGGGGGGGGGGGGGGGAGATAAAAATACTTACAATGGGAGTGATATGCCACACAAGCATTGATAGACTCAATTATTCCACAATATCCCACTGTCTTTCCAACAAATAAACCTTAATTTCGCTGAGGAAACATGGCTAACTGCAGTAGTCATGATTGTGCACTACAGTGCTTTTTACTCAAACAAAACAAGGCTAAGTGGAGTCTGTGCAGTACATGCCTAATGTTGTAATCATCACAACCCCCCCTTCATGCACGAGTCCTGCTTCTACCCTGCACGTGAACACCGCAGAGTTTATTTGTTTTAACACAAAGTAACAGAAACAAACTTTTAATATTGTCTGTCTCGTTTTAAATTTAAGTTCTGGCTTTCTGGACACACAGGAGTTTTATTTTGAGTCTTTAAATCAGCATTGGAACATTAAAGCCACTGCAAAAAAAAACAGCCAAGGCAAGAAAATGGTAACTGGCTTCAAATATTGTGGCACCAATACTAAAACTGGGGATTAACCAGGAATCCACCAGTCAACACTTTTTATGGTGACCCCAAGTTGATATCACAATAGATATTTTTATCCATACTGTACATCCCTACTCGCTTAATCCATCATGCCTAATAAGAATTTGATTTTAGTATGTCAAGCGTATTTTGCATGCATTTATCAACAGCTCGCCATCTATGACATTAAGGTTATTAATTGTTTTTTAATCCCATACTTGTTATCTGATTAAGTGGTGGTGGAAGAATAATGTGTAAAAGTATTGCAGCAAATAAGAAATGTCCTTCGTCCCCCATCTCTGGTTTAGATCTGATAAACACTTTGACTGTACAGTCCACAAAAACCACAATTACAGCAGAGAAAAATTATATCTCTCAAATAGCCGTATAGAGCTTATATATTTTTCATGGGTGATGGAGCCAAAGTGCAAAAGTTCTACAAGCGTGGGGCAAAAAGTGAGATTGCAGTAGTAGAAGTAACTTCAAAACAGGAAATGAATCTCAAATACTAAAACATCTATTAAAATATTTGAAAATAATTTCAGTAATTAAAGTCCAGTTTTGTTTATCATACTTAAAGATGTGTTACAATTCTTTAATTATGGCATTAGCTGTAGATGATGATAAAATGCTTGATAGTCTCTAAAGTACACAAGCAAAATTACTTTCGTATTATCTAAAACCGGAAAAACACCTAGCTATAAACACTGAAATGGAATAATCTATTTTTAGCATAACTGTCATGATAAAAATACTTTTGACCGTAATAATTTGTCTTCAGCACTACAAGACTTGGCAAGTAAACAACTAGTATTTAATTATCTTACAAATATCCATTTAAAAAAAAATAAAAAAAAATGATTCTAAGTGCCTGAGAAATTACTGGAATGCCGACAACAAGGCAAAGAAGGCAGTTTTCAATCCTGCACGTGGTTATATTCACACTGTGAAACAAACGTTTAGGGTTTCAGGTGGATGTGTGCAGGTGATGTCGTAATGACGACGGTTACACTTCAGGGCTCAACAGCCAAGTCAGCTGCGTGGCGGCAGCGTCTCACAGGTAATGGATTTGAGTTCCCAGCGGACATCTTTAGACAGTCTTCAGAGTCTGTTCTAATTAATGAAAGGCAACCCTCAGATTAAAGACTTTCAACTAAAACCCGGAGTTGGCGAAGAAACATCTAGTGCTGAACCACATTTCACAGAACAGTTTGGATGCTTGTGTATTATGTGTATAAATTTATATATCCGTTTGCGTGAGAAAGTCTTTCTGTCTCATTATCTCTCTGACCTACAGTAGGGACTTCCCTAAAGAAATGGCTGGTGGGGTGCCACATGTTTCCATGTCCCTCTCTCTGGCTTTATCATAATATTGATTGCATTAAAAGCTTCTACTGAGAGCAGCACATACAAACAGTCAGTCTTCCTATCTGCTTTCAAATTAACCGTTGCTCGACAAACATTCCCCTCTCTGATATTCCCCTGCCATCCATTATTAACCCAAACTGCTCATCGATACGGTATAAAGAAATTGATAATATAGGTTTCACAGGTTCCATCTATATAGGTTTCACAGGTTCCATCTATATAGGTTTCACAGGTTCCATCTATATAGGTTTCACAGGTTCCAACTTGACTTACGTGTGTGCCCCAATGGTTCCTGATACTGTAAAAATATATTATATAATATTTGTTTATGTTTTTCATGTAGTTCCAGTCTTGTGTGCACTGAAGAATTAAATATGATATTAAATTAAACTTTGGATCTCCAAATGGTTACAATCTCAAAAGGAAGGGAACAGAACTAAAAGTATACAGCTAATGTTACCACGCTGATGAGTTAGCATGCCTCAACGAGAACTGAATCATACGCAGGTCTGCACAACACTGAGTTGTTGAGATAGTACATCGGCTCTCTGCAATCATCTATGACCTATGATTATCAATAACGACCTTTTTTGACATTTACTTGTATCTTTAGATAATCAGCTTGCCGACAAACAGACCAACGTACTTGCTAGTCCTAGAACTTTTTATGTAAAAAAAGTTTCTATTTTTTATGTACATACTGCATAAAGGAAAGGCCTGGTGTTATGCAAGGAATAGAAGGAGGGAGGTTTTTCTGTGTTTTAAGCCCCCAACGTCTCCTTTTAGGCAGTGCTGCCTGGAAGGCACTAGGATCACGGTAGGCTTCCACACAACAAAATTTCGGTTCGCTCTCATTGAGGTTGAATGGAGATGTAATTCACCCTGATTGGGTGAAAAGAGAGCAAATCTTCGAGGTTGAAGTTGAAGAAAGCTTAACTTTATTCAAATGAGGACCTCTCGAGAACCAATCAAGTCCGCGTGTTTGGAGGCGGGGGTTACCAAAAAAGTCTGACTAAGATGGCGGAGGTTATCATGAAAATTTGTATGTGATTAAAATGTTTCAACACAAACATTGATGCTTGTAATAACACAGATTGTTTTTTATGTCACATGAACCAAATAGAAAACTGTAGATGTTAGTTTAAACACTAAAAATTATTCAGCTAGCCAAAAGATTAACCGCTAGGACAAAGCATTTCATTGTAAGCATAGTAAGGCAGCTAGGCTACACAGCCAGGTTACCAGAGCAATTATGAGCTATTTTACCCATGGTTTGCTGCTATGCAAATTTACCTAGTGACGTCTTCTGACAGCCCGGGACATTGAAAAATGTTCTTTCAGTTTTTGCGGGTAATTGGCTTAACTAAATTAATTTATTCATAACGTGAACTGTAAAATAACGCAAGGCCATTTGATTTGTCCGTAACGCAGCAGATCTATACCATTGAAGGGTTTTTTAAATAAATAATTTGTTTGAAAACATGAACGGGAAATCATTAAATGGATAGAGAGCCATGAGTGGTTCATTTTACAAGCTACAATACCCTGCTAGCAAACTACCTGCTAGCTACCTATGCTAGCTATCTTCAACCCTATCCGCTAGCTGCCTAGCCGCCGGTGCTCTGTTGCGGTCTTGCGTATTGTTTTTTGCTACCACAGCCACGAGGCAAAATTTTGCTGGCTGGAAATTGCAAAAAAAGGTGTTCTGTTGTGTGGAAACCTACCGTTTGTCATGGTTATGTTTAGGGTTAAGGTTAGGTCCCTTGAAGTCAATGGTCGCAGCGCTGCCTGAAAGGAGACGCTGGGGGTTTAAAACACCGTTGAGCGGGAGGGAGGCCCAGTAAAGGTCCCTTGAAGGTGCTCTCTCTCACTTGCTCTCGGTTCTTGGAGGTGATTAGCCATTTCCCTTTGCTCCCATACATCCATACATCATACGGATTGGGTCTGAGGGACAAAGACAGAGCATGAAACTAAGTATGCACACACTATTGCGAGGAGAGAAGGGCACTTGTGTGAGTGTGGGTGTGTACTGTGGTATGGCAGGGCACCGACTTCTATCTCTAGGGTCGTTGGCTGGTAATTAGTTTTGCTCTAATGACTGCCTGGTGAGGTCAGGGGATTCCTGTAATCCCTCCTCTATCTGTTCACCTCCTGTTCGCCTCTTACTACTAATCTTTCTAACCTATCTCCTCCTGTCTGCCTCTCCTCCCCTTTAACATTATCTCTCCTTCAAGAAATCACAGGTTCTCCTCACTTTCATCCTGTCTCTTTAAAACTGCCAGTCTAGATTTCTTATTTTCCACCACTAAATGAATGCACCAATTTTGTCATTGTATTTCTTTGCCAACTTTCTCCTTCAGCTCTACAAGATATTAATTCAGATTATCTCCTTCATACATTTTACGCTATTCCAATTATACTTCGCTCTTTGTTTTGTCCTCTTTATGTCGATTCCTGTCTCCCTTGGCCAGTTCTACTCTACGGATTGTAGCTAAGAACCTGCAGAGTTGTACTGTGAGTTTGTTGTTATTCAACTGGGATTTTTAAATTCATTCACACATTCACATGCAGTAAAATATGATTGTGTGGCAGAGGCATGTTCATTCTTCCTAATATTTAGTAAAGTAGATACTAATATCTTGTAAAGAAAGAAACGGTGCAATTTTGGTAAAAACTACTGGGGCGTTTCATGGCATGGTAGTATCCACTCAAGACAACAGTCTTGGGTTCCTTTTGCTGTGATTTTTGTAAACTGTGGGTAAAATAAAGGATAGTTGGTTAGGTTAAAACTGGATTTGATTTAACTGCATGTAACTGTTGTTTCAGCAGCCTTTCACTGTATACATGTCAGTGTGTATTTACAGTACATGTAGAAAAAAAAGACATTTTTATTAGTAACTTATTAACTTAAATATCAAAACAAAGGCCTTTTACTGTTGATATGACAACGTTCTGCGATGATCTGGGATCTCCTTCGCACATTTTCTGTCGTTAAAAGTCTTCAAATCTATATCTTTATTTGCATTTTCTTCCAAAATATTCTAGACTTCAAAATCCCGGATAAATCAGTAAAAGAAGGATTAGTTCGTCATTTTCGCAAATATGCTTACAATTGGAAACATGGGAAAACAGCCAGGGTGGCTCTGTTGCAAAATCCGCCAACCAGAACTTCTAAAGATCACTAACAACTTGTTCATTTAATACCAACAACGACCAAAGTATAGAAACAAAAAGTCATGTTTTGGAGGGTTTAAGTGCAAGATTATTTCTTGGCTTCCTTGAGTTTACACTGTTGCCTGGCAACTGCTCAGAGCCAATAAGTATTTAGGCAAAGTTAAGATAAGCTAACCAGCTGCTGACTATTGCCTTGTGCTTAGATATTTAGTAAAGGGTAGGTATCAATCTTCTCATCTAACGCTCAAAAAGTTGGATGCAATATGCCATTTCACAAAGTGTCTAACTAATCCTTTAAATGTTCAGGGTGTGGGATTTAGTGACGTAATTCTAAGGGTGGCAGATTGCAACCAACTGAATTTTCTCCTGTGGTTCAAGTGTGTAGGAGAACTATGGTGACGCAAAAAAGTGAAGGGCGAAATTTAGAGCCAGTGTTTGGTTTGTCTGTTCTGGGCAACAGCAGATGGATGGTGGTGCAACATGGCGGACTCCATGAAGAAAATCCGCTCCGTATGTACATATAAGCGACTCATTCTAAGATAACGGAAAAACCTTTCTGCCAATGGATCACCATAAATCCCGCACACTAAACGTGTAAGGGATAATACTGTAGAGTGAGGCAGTTGTTATTGTGAATACAACCCCTTCAGGCTGATTCAAGACCCCTTCACAATCAGCCTGAAGGGGTTGTATTTGCTATAACAATCGCCTCGCTCTACATTATTCAGCTTATGTCATGGCTACTTACCAGATAAAACAAAACATTTGACACAAAATACTGATTTAAAAAAAAAGAGTTTATTGATTTAAATAAAATGTTTTTGCTTCCGCTAAAAAAAAGTCTGTTCCGTCTCTACGGTTGGAATCTTGCGTCCATAGCAAAGTAAACTCGGTAGCTGTTTAACGCAACCGTTCGTCTATTACTCAACACCACAGAATCTCCCCCTCCTGCAGCAAATACATTTCTGGCAAAAGCCACTGGTCTGGTCCGGGCACCATTTTTTCCCCCTTACGGGCTGTGGTAGTAGCTGTATACTTTAGGAGTTTGGCTATAATGGGGTACTGCCGTGCTGATTTCCCTCTTCATTCATTAATCTATTTAATATTGACATTTTTTTTTATTTCAATTCCATTGAATTCAACCAAGACATGTAATAAGCAAATATAATATATATCATAAATCATAAAGTCTCTACTAATGTACATGCAACTTTGCAGAGGAAAACCCATCACCTTCAACAATATTTCCAGAGAGCTTGCTGGCTCATGGCACTTTCACAAAGGTATTACTATCAAAGCTGGGGCCCTTTTTGCTTTGCTGTCAACTCTGTCACCATTGCGGCTAATCGCGATTAGCAATTTTGGATATTTTCATGACATGGCCGATAGATTTTCAGCTGCCAGAGTTAACTACATTTACATTTAATTAATTCATTTAGCAGTTAACTAAAGTTCTGCTGTTCAGATTAGAGCAGTAAGGAAGTTGCTGTTTTGGGAGAAAGATGTTAAATATAAAAATAATGATGTAGCGGTTAGCCAAATCTGCATATCAATTATCAATTAGCAATGTCACCTTGTTTATTTATCTAGATTTTGGTGGATAGACTAGGTTAGAGTAATACTGACAGGCTATGACATAATTTGTATCTTACATTTCTAGAAAGCATCAGTCAATTGACACACAGATGCAATATAATTCCTAGCTATAGTCTCCTCTGCATTGGACCTTAAATGTCATTCTGTTGCTGAAGCTGTTGCTCTGTAGCTTAAATATTAAATTGCTTTAGTTTTAATAGCTTACATATTACTCTAATGCTGTAGCTCTGTAGTTTCATTGTTAATAGCTTAAAGTTATTCTATTGCTGTCCTCGGTGCCGGCTACACTAATATTTTGAAGCCTTTGTGTTACGGTGTTACCACTAAAATGGCCGTCGCTACCCACAATGCACCGCTCCATGACGTCCTCGTCCAAAGTCTATGTATAATTTCATAGATTCAGTCACATAAATGCAGGAAATAGCATTTAGATACTTTGTGTTTAATTATCCTAAGTTGACCAAATATCCGGTTGATATTGTGTCCTTGTGGAGAACAACCCTTCTGAGTTCTCTTGGAGAGAGTGAATGTCTCTTGAAAGCCAAGACATAGAAATTATAAATTAAAATTATAGCTTGAGATGTGTTTGACATTGCACGGTCGGTTAAAACACACAGCTGTTTTTCCTTGCAACCGTTACAGCCGGTGCTGTACTACAAAACTATTCTGCTGTTTGGGTGTGAAGCAGAATTTCTAAAACAAATCTTGGGGCTCGCTGAGAGTTTTAGTCAACTCAATTATGATGCGTCATTGGTTGGCATTAAGAATAAAAAAAAAAACATCTGTCCTAACATTCTTTTATTAGAATATATATATATATATATATATATATATATATATATATATATATATATATATATATATATATATATATATATATATATATATATAAAATCCGGAGAGCCAGTGAATGAATAAGGATATTTCATCCTCCACTGCTGTCTGGCACACCTGGATCGCTAAGGAGTTTATTTTGAAGCCCAGGATTAGGCCTAATTACTGCTTTAATTAGCAAATTGCTGAGGGCCACATCCAACTCCACCACCGCCAAAGGCCCACAGCCCCATCCAACCGGGTGGCCGAGGATGGAGCACATCAAATGAGATCTAACTGATGGCAGCTTAACGTCATAAAAGCTGATGATTGGGGAGGCTGGTGCTCAGCTGAGTCAAGTCAAAAACAGAAGAGGGGGAGAAAACTCATTCATATTTAAGGGGAGTTTTTAAAAATGTGAAAATGAATGTTGAGGAATAATTAGGAAGCTTGTGTCGGTAACAGTTGGCATAAAATGTCTCACAAAAAAAATTAATTTCCCCTGAGGTCATCAAAAAAAGAGATCGTGATGCCAGCTGGAATAAAGAAAATTCAAAGTTTACCGTTGACGTCTATGCTTAGCAATATTCACACAACTCAAACAAACACGGCACAAAAAGAAATGAAATCATCTTGTGTCTTCCCTTGTGGTGTGCATTCTCAAAAGTGATTCCAACCAGCAAGAGTCAAAAAATATTAATTTCTCAAACGTCAATTAATCACTGCAGCATGAGTCAGACTTCAATGATGGATTTTACGGTTTGAAAAATAATTAGCAGACAACCCTAGAGGTCT
>NC_045746.1:17129395-17136450 GCF_008692095.1 Etheostoma spectabile
CCCCCTCCCCTCCCTCAATAGCTGTAGAAAATCACTTACATGGCCATTTCCATTGGGATGAAATTCATTCTGGACTTACTGAGATAATAACTCGGTAATTATCTATGCCTCCAGTGATACTTTTGCTGACCACAGAGGACCAAAGAGATAGACCAACTGACTGGCGGACCCACAGACAGATAGAGAGGGGCATCCAGTAATAGAGCTGGCTGGAGTTGGTTTTATGGCCTCATCCTAAAGTCTTAATGGCTTTCAGAGGAGAAGGCTGTTTGGCTGTCTGGTAGACAGAACGTCTGGACTTCTTCACTAATAACTCCCATTCTAAAGAGTTCCCAGAACCTTGTTGGCTTTGGGAGATAATACAAGCTTATGTTTATGGGTATTGACAAAGATTATAACGTATGACCACAGCCTGCAATAAATCTTGATTCTTGCATTAACAACGCAAAAGTTCCAGTGAAACTGTAGCTGACCATTTTGATATAACAATAAAAACAACAATGCTTTATGGCTTATACTTCTAAAAAGCATCCAAAGAAACATGAAAGCTAAAATAGTCTTTAAGTCTCTCTGATATAACACGGCAGAACTGTCCAGTCACTTAAATAATTCAAGAAGATTTTTTAATGAAATAGTGCAGATGTTTGATTGAATTCTGATAGCGTGTTTGCTGTTGGATCCCTAATAGACTTTTTGACAAGTGAATCAATCATGTTATGTAATAATTGATTAGAGCACTGGTGTTGTCACATTTCCTAAAGAATCAATGGATGGCCATGTTTAAATAATCAGATTTACCTCTTCAAGGTCACAGATACACTGTGCTTTAGGGGAAACTACTTTGAAAGGGGGGTGGATTCATCTCAATATTCAATTCGGATGGTGTAGTTTGTGGTGCTATTGGAGTGTCTTGTGGAACTAAGAAGTGTTTCTAACATTAGTGTACCCTACTTATATCAACAGAGGCTGAAGATGCCACTGGAAATACAGAAAAAAAATAGTAAATAACCATGTGTTGAGATTTGTTTTGTCTCATCTATCTATTACTGCATATTAACCTCAAAGACTTTTAAATAATTGTTTTGTAATGTACAGTATTTTGGGTACATTAGTGATTAGGCGAGAAAGAGACAGATACTTGACTCAAATATAGTCCCGCAACTGTATCTTTACCAGCTCTGACGAGAAATTCGAGTCCTGACAAAACTGAAAAAACTGGCCTTCCTTTTTAGAGTCAAAGAAATTATTTTTGACATTTTCAACAATTAGGAAAAGTGGATCATTTACTGTAGTGGAGATGGGTTCCCATTTATACCTGTGAGATGCAAAATAACAGCTTTGAAAACAATACCTATTTCACACCAATGGCTCAATCCCGGTAAAACCCAGGTCGACAGTGCGTTTGAATAGGGTAACCCTTCTTGATCTATTCGCGACCCAGGTCGCCAGGTGGGTGCTTAAAAACAAAACTTTTGTCTTACTGTGCTTTACGCTGGGTTTTCACCATAAAACTATATAAAACTAGGATTTTCACAGGCGGCTTCAGCAGCAGAGCAGTTCAATTCATTTCCGCTGGCAGTGGGTGCCCAGATGTTCACTAGCCTGCCTTTTGCAGAGCGCTAGCGGAGTTTTACAGGCAAAACTGCCTATAAAGACTCAGCGTTAGAACGTAAACTTGTGAAAATAAGTTTGGTTTAATTCTCTCGGCACCGCCGTTCTTACTCTCTCTCGCTGGTGTGACACCAGTCTGCAAGCTGTGGTTCAGCGCGGCTGCTGGGGGATGTGTTAGGGTTAGGTACAGGTAGCTACAAAACTTGGTTCTGCTGGTATACAGATGGAGTGGAGTATGTGATGGTTTAAATCATGCCCAACCAAACAAAACATGCAAGAATTAAATCCCCCCTTGCAATAACATGGATACAGTGCCACTCGGCCAGGCATGCCAAACGCCTAAATGCTAGACTGTTCACATTACAGCGCTTTACTTCGTTTAAAATGCTTCTATTTTAGGCATATAATATTCAGTCTATTGGTCAAGTGGCATTCATCACTTTGAGGGGGGGTGGGGGGGGATACATTTGAACAAAAATAATTTAGCAGAGGCAGGGATATGTAGACCAGAAAGGTGGAAATCCCATGCACCAAGTAAAACCGAGATGAAAGTTTATTGTAGTTAATGAGTAAGAGCAGTTTCAAGATGAGCAAAGCTTCATGAATATATCTTCACATACATGCAGCTCGGAACAACCTTAAGGTCAAAGAAGTGGGCTTGCACCGCCCACAGAGGGCTACGGCGAGGTTAGGATACCCACAGCAGAAGAACAGACCATGTATCTGTTTCAGTTCTCTATGCTGTTGGTGTTTTTTCTTCTCATCCTAACCACTTGCCCTTTTTCTCCATGCCTCCTGTCCTCTAACTGTTGACCTCCTCGGAGGGTAGGAGAAAATCAGAAGGAGGGAGAAAGAGGGAGATAAGAAAGACAGACACAAGGCAGGAATCCATACAAACAAACAAGCTAGTGTGAGAATGGAGGGAGGAATTGGGGGATGTGAAGGGCAGAGGGTATCCACAGATATCCACAGGAGTGAGTGAAAAGGGTGGAGGGGAGACAACAGTATTTTCTCCATCTCTCTAGCTATCCCTTTCTCCTCTTCTCTCTGTCTCCTCTGCTCAGATGTGTCAGCAGAGGAGGTGAAGTGAGCCCAGCAGGTTTCTGGCCTCAGCACAGTCGGGCCCAGGCTACCGCTGAGCGCAAGGTTCCCTCCGCTGTAGGGACCCGCATCACACAAGTGAAGGTCTACCATGACATTTTTGTGCCTCCGTGTTCTGTCCGTAATTTTAATCACTTAACATAAAAAATTAAACTAAAACAATAATCACTACCTTTTAACCAGTTTCAGAAATGCCCTTTCACCATACTGGTCCATTAAAACACGTGCTATTAAAAAATAGCTTCATATAGAAATAGCAAACTGCGCCAATCTTCTTTTGCCCTTCATTTTAAAATCATTCAACAGAGAGCTCTGCCAGAAGACACCATAGTGAGCAAGTTTCAGGTGACTGCCAAAATCAAGGAAATGCAGAAATCTGGCAGCTCTGATTTTCACCAGTGTGGTTCAAGTCCCCCCCACTCATGTAAAGGGAATCTAAAAACAGGAATTTAAGCCAATGAATAAAAACTTGCCAAATAGACCACTTGGTCTGTGGTTCCGCACTCACACAAAATAAGTCGGCAATGTTATTGCTGCTGTGTTCTTGAAGGAGGCGGAGAAGGACGTGATTGGGTGTGGACAAACCAACAAGCAAATCATCAAGTTAAAGTAGCCGGCTCTAAAAGTTTTCAACGTGTGCATGCGGAGGTTAATGTGGAGCCTGCCGCTAGATTTTGATTTAGTTGCATGCTTTGCCTCTTTTAACCTGTTTTTTTTTATTTAAAGTCCACTTCCTGATTAAGGCCAGGCTGAGTAGCAGTGTAATCACCCTACAGCGCTCAATGTGAGGCAGCTGCTGCTAATTGGAATTACTGACCTGCAAGTCAGCTTAATTGCAGTAGAATGCGTGTTTGTGGAATTTTTTGTAAACATTTCTGTCCTAGCTGTTATTACTCTTTTGTTATTTAAATTTTGAAACTCAAGAAATTTATTTGGCTAATCTTGAAATGACCGCTGATGTTTACTTATTGCTGACAGTTCTTTTCTGTGGATAATGTGTGGGTACATTTAAGCTCAGGGTTTATACAATGGCAGTGTCAAGACTGTGCCAGGACGCATCTTTAACACCAGTGTTGTACTGTTGACATTCACTTATAAAAACACTTTGCAAACTGAATACGGTACCAGGCTGCTTCCTTCCACACATTCATTGTTTCCGGAAAAGCCAGTGCTAACCCTTTAGCAGGCTTTAACGGTGGATATAAAAAAGTCTACACACCCCTTTTAAAATGCCAGGTTTTTGTGATGTACAAAAATTTGACAAAGAAAAATCATGTCATAAGTTTTTTCCACCTTTAATGTGACCCATGTTGTGAACAATTCACTTGAAAAACAAACTAAATCCTTTGGAGGAAAAAAAAAGGTACAATAACCTGGTTGTATAAGTGTGCACACCCTTAAACTAATACTTTGTTGAAGCACCTTTTGATTTTATTACAGCACTCAGTCTTTTTGGGTAGGAGTCCATTAGCATGGCACATCTTGACGTGGTAATATTTGCCCTCTTTTCTTTGCAAAAGTGCTCTAGATCTGTCAAACTGCGAGGACATCTCTTGTGCACAGCCCTCTTAAGATCACCTCCCAGATGTTCAATCTGATTCAGGTCTGGGCTCTGGCTGGGCCATTCCAAAACCTTAATCTTGGATGTGTGCTTCGGGTCGTTGTCATTCTGAAAGGTGAACTTTCTCTTCATCTTCAGCTTTCTAATGGAAGCCAGAAGGTTTTGTTCATAAATTGCCTAGTATTTGGAACTGTTCATAATTCCCTCCACCCTGACCAAGGCCCCAGTTCCAGCTGAAGAAAAACAGCCCCAAAGCATGATGCTGGGGTATGGTGTTGTTTATGCGCCAAACATATCTTTTTTGGAATAATGGCCAAAAACCTTGGTTTCATTAGACCATAACACATTCTCCCACATGCTTTTTGGAGACTTGATATTTGTTTTTGCAAACTTCAGCCGAGCTTGGATGTTTTTTTTTTGCAAGAAAAGGGTTCCGTCTTGCCACCCTGCCCCAAAGCCCATTCATATGAAAAATACGGGAGATTGTTCGTCACATGTAGCACACAGCCAGTACTTGCTAGAAATTCCAGCAGCTCCTTTAATGTTGCTGTAGGCCTCTTGGAAGCCTCCCTGGGCAGTTTCCTTCTCATCTTTTCATCAATTTTGGAGGGATGTCCAGTTCTTAGTAATGTCCCTGTTGTGCCATATTGCCTCCACTTGATGATGACTGTCTTCACTGTGTTCCATGGTAATGCTTTGGAAATTCTTTTGTACCCTTCTCCTGACTGATATCCTTCAACAATGAGATCCCTCTGATGGTTTGGAAGCTCTCTGCGGTCCATGGCTTTGCTCTGAGATGCAACTACTGAAATGTCAGGGAAATCCTACTGAACTTTATTTGTGATTAATCAGAGTCACTAAATGATGGAAGGTGGGTAATGACTTCTATTTAACATGAGTTTGAATGTGATTGGGTAATTTTGAACACAGCCATATCCCCAGTTATGAGAGGGTGTGCACACTTATATAACCAGATTTCAGTTTGTTTTTCAATTGAATTGTGCATGTTATAGGTCACATCAAAAGTGGAAAAGGTTCTGACATGATTTATCTTTGTCTAATTTTTCTATATCACAAAAACCTGGCATTTTAACAGGGGTGTGTAAACTTTTTATATCCACTGTACATCTTAACCCTACAAAACACAAAGTAAAGCCAAATCCCAAACACTACACACCTGCTGTACAAACACTGTACCTCGGGCTAGTATTTGGAGGTTACTGTGCAGAAAGTCTTAGCAGCAGGCAGAACATCGTGTCAGCCATCCCAGCTAGGCCACTGCATAATTCCCTTTCTCTTGATGAAGTTTGGACACTTTAGCTCCCCACCTAGCCTCCATCTCTGTCACTCTGTTCTCTCAACACTTTCTTCAAGCACTGGGACACATTTACCCTCTTCATTTATTTTCTTTATTCCAAATCGATGTCCATCTCCATATCAGTCCCCCTCTCAATATCACTTTGTGGCGCACAGGATGTATGAAGATCGATGCTGAAAAAGAGATCGGAAATTAAATTAGAATTGAGTGAAAGACCCTTTCATACTGAAATCCACAGAGGAGAATGAAAGGTGTAAAACATTGTGTGTGTGTGTGTGTGTGTGTGTGTGTGTGTGTGTGTGTGTGTGTGTGTGTGTGTGTGTGTGTGTGTGTGTGTGTGTGTGTGTGTGTGTGTGACAGTGGGAGGTAAGCAGTGTGTGTCGATCAATGTCCCCGTACAGCACCAATGCACTTGTTTGATTAATTAATAAATTAATTGATTTGTTTAAGAGCTTGCTGGTGAAGGTTGTTTGGATGTTAGCGGTGACGTTTCACTGTAAAATTGATCATGTGCTGCTTCTTTTCTAAGATGTCAGAGGCGCAAGAAAAATAAACAGAAAGATGGAAAGTACTGTACAGGAGTGAAGAGGGTAAGCGAAGAAAGGCTGAAAGAAAAGGTATTATCAGTTTCATTATGGCTTGTATCCTGAGATGATCTTTCACTTAAAGAGATGGTTGTTAAGGAAACTAAGTCAAATCCACAATACAGGAGCATGAAGTGTAAAACATTCCTCAGTGCAACACAAGTGAGAAAGTAAAAGCTGTTTTTGGAAAGTGAGACACATAATGCCTATAGTACAAAGCCCCCTTGGACCAGAATATTTCTGTTCACTCAAAGTCCCAAAAACAGAGCTTGAGCACTTTTGTAAAGATAAACAGGGGGAACATGATTTAGACCTCTTAAATATGAATCTAAAAGTTGCATAAAAGGGAATAATCAGCAATACTCTGCAACCAAGTACGTGTAAAAACACTTGTAATCCTGAGAAACAAGTTCAAGACATTTCAACATGTCTTTGTCCAAAGCTTGACTAGAATACCCAACATAACTTCATCTATCCATCATTGATTCTATACACAATAACCCAAACTCCCATTAACATAATCTAACACATGATATATATTTAACATTAACAGAAAGTTTTATCACACAAAAATCTCTACCATAAATGATCATATATACAATATTATACATATTGGGTCATCAGGGACCCTGAAGCCTTAATGACTTAATGCTTAATAACACTGAGTGGCTGTGTGTCCTGCTTGAACTACCACAAGCATTTTATGAAAACAGACTTTGCTTTCCATAAGTTTGACACCAAAGTGCCAATTTGCAACTAATTTGCCATTTCCATTACATTGTCAGTCACGAATAGCTTTGCGTAATACATGGATATAATACTCTCAGTCAGATAATCCGTCAATGAGCGGTCTGTTACTTCTGTGAAGAAGAAGAAGAAA
>NC_045746.1:17136460-17142569 GCF_008692095.1 Etheostoma spectabile
AAAAACACCATTTGCTGTAAGTTCCTGGGCAGAAACCATTTTAATGAAGAACACTGGAGATGATGTAAATGATTATAATGGAATGCACAGAGTCCAATGTTTAGAAACAGCAACTTTAGTGTTTCAAAACATGTTTGATGAAAATTGTACGCCCTGGATATCTGTGGTTTTCAGTTCAATGAATCCTTCTCTTTCTCTTTGCAGAAACAAAACAGCAGGACAACATGCAACCAATTTAGAGTGAATCAAAGTCGGTGCACATGAGACCCTCATGTCTCTCTCTTCCTCCTGTCCCTTCAAAATGCAACTAAAACAAGATTAGATCCAAAGATTAAAATGACAGATGAACTACAGCATGAGTTTAGGTCATGTTAAAACATCAACTGTTAAGCCCAGTACAGACCAGTCAGTTAGAGATTGCATGACTACACCGGATCTGGACCAAATCCTACTCATTATTTTGATTTTTGGCTTGTTCTTTTCTTTTTTGCTTTTCTCAGGTACTAATAAAGGAAATGTTCACTTCTGTGTTGGCCTGCCACCATGACGCAGTAAACCCCTCCTATATAGAGTCCTAAGCAGGTCTAAACAACTGACTGAGGTTTGGAAGACACATAATAGAGTAAAGCTTGAAACAGGGAACATTTGAGTAAAAGGGACAGAAAAAAGGGGTGTGTTATAAAGGACTTGCCCATAGCAGAACTGTTACCTGCAAACTTGCAGGACTTTACCCGAAAGAAAGGGGTTTCTCTGGTGGTCTTTGCCGGCTACCTGTCTCTCGTCCAAGCTAGCAGGGGATGAGTCAAACGTGATGACATTCAAATGTAATAAAGCCAACATGGCAGACATTGAAGCCTTGCCAATGTGGCCCCCAATCACATGGAAGAGACATCATAAATCACAAAACGGCAATGTCCAAAAACTTTAACTCAGAGGATCCTTAAACAACTACATGGCAAGGCTACTTCCTGTAACATTAGCGATAGGAACAAGCCTGATGGAGTACATGCAGTGTGGTTTCTAGGAAGTTTCACCATACAACTATTCTTTTTTTGTAGAAAAATAACTACCTTAGCTGCATCTCAAACTGATAATTAAAAACAAACACTCTTCACATTCACGTTTTTCATAGCAACCAGCTGCTGCAATTAGCCAACAATACTGTATTCAGATCTTACACACTTCATTCTGGATGTTCTAGTTATGTATCCATCACAACATATTTGTGACAATAAAAAAATTTGTATATGAACAATTTTTTAGGAGGCAGGGTTGAATTTTTCTGTTTGAACAATTCACTCTGCGGAGGAACAACTAAATAACTACAACATGAAAAGCATTACTGAACAGCATGAAGGCCAAGATACACTGGATAATTCCTTTTGTCAATATGCTGTCTAATATAACAGACATTCAAGTCTTTATTGTGAAATGACCTTGTCCCAGCTTTGCTGTCAGCTATAATACGCTACTGTGCAGCAACTAATTCACTGATAGCAGGCCTCAAGTAGCAGACCCGCTAGCCTGGTGCCCTTTGTTGACTATATTATAATTCACTTGTCAAGCCAGTGTTTAAAACTGGCCTGCTGCCAGCTATTGTCTGCTATTGCCAGGTCTGCTGAGGTTGATGCACTGGACCACAATATTGTGTCTTGAGGATGTTTTATACGTTAATCCCAGCAGCCATCCCTAGTGACTCTCAGCCTCTTCCTCTCCTGGCCTTCCTGTTCTTGCCAGCTGGTGAGGAGTCTGTCAGTCTGCCTGAGTCTATGATACCTCTTCATAACAGTCTCTTCTCTCTGTACTGTTGAGGATGATGGTGCAAACAGTTAAAACATAAGGGGAATGAAGGACAGGCTGATTAAGAGAGAAAAGGAGAAAAAGGGAAAAGGACAGAACAATAGCATAAATATAATTGTAGTATGCGTGACAGCAGGTGAAAGGGGAGACAAAGAGGTGGCACCAAGAAGGAGGCTCATAAGAGGGAGAGAAAAGCAGAGAGATGGACTGATGAAGACCTGAAAGAGACAGGAAAAGGATTTATATTCACCACTCATTTTGCGCTCCGTTTGACTTTTGGAAGGGAAGCAGATGTGCCTCCGTGCACACGGCAGCCTCTATAGTGGCACAGTGATTCACAGGCTTTCAGATGAATATGGAACAAGCCCAGTTCGCCAAATTAACAGGCTCATTTCCCACAGAGAGTCAATCCGTCACTTCTTCACTGCTCTGAAAGACGGAAGGGGGGGGGGGGGGGGGGGGGGGGGGGGGGGGGGGGTGACAGAAAAAACTGGAGACAGAATGAGAAACGTAATGAAAGCGACTGAATCACAGAAGGAGAATAGAGAGTGACAGAGTGAGGATAACAAAAGAAGAAGAACGGGATGTCTGGTGAGTTTGTTTTCTGAGGCTCGCACTCCCCTGTTTCGAGGGATGCTGGGAATAATGTGATCATCTGCATGGAAGAGAGTCTCTGAGATACATGGGTCATGCATCGTGAACAAGAGAGAATGGCTGATTTGTTTATCTACCCTGTCATTTCTCCAAAAAATGCTTGATGCCTCCGTTAGCGCCATCAATTTTTGGTTGCATGGAAACAAAGCAAATAACCAGCGCTGCAAGACACTACCTAGCAAGCAACACAGATGGCGTAATGCAAGAGGGGGCCAAGATCAACATTACTACAAAGTTTTTAAAATATTCTACAGTGCAATGGCAAATGAGAAAAATAAAGTCACACTGACAGCTGGGTAACTGTTTTAAACCAATTTCCTAAAACAATGCGGTATAACAGGTATTGTGAACTACGAATGTTTCACATTTTCATATTGTCTCAGTTTTTAGTGTTTTTTCGGGTTACCATATTAACAGCTATGGGACATTAAAATGTTTACTAGTAATTGCAAAGCGGATATAATCCTGTGGAGTCGGCCAGTTTAAAAGGCCTCCACAGATCACTGCAACGGTAGTTTGTGTTTAAGTTTGCAGTGGGTTTCTTTTATAAGGGACTGTTCAGTATTTATGGCATGGACCACCGGAGGAAAATGGGGGGGGGGGGGGGGGGGGGGGGGGGGGGGGGGGGGGGGTCATGTCTTTTTATTCTTTGTTGAGGGAAGGGTCATGCCATTTTTTTAGTCTACAGGTAGGGCCATCCAACTTTTGTATGCATGAAAACAGCAACATTTCAAAGGGGCTTGTTGGTGCCTATTTTTCCATGTAGCTTCATGTTGCTCCCTCAGTCTCGGCCCCCCATTGCTAGGAGATGGGTCTCTCCCATGTTTGGACAGCCAGAGACTGTGCAATTTCCCAAATTGAATAAATCTTGCCCGCACATGGACACAAAACTGCTTTGCTAGTTCCATCGTGTTGTAACTAAGACATCTGCCGAAAAAAAAAAAATAATAATAGTATTCATTGGCATGATTTAGATGAGTTCAAAAACATCCAAACACCAACATACGAAAACATAGCGGACCAGACGCAAGCTTTCATTTTTGAAAAGTAAAAACTCGCGGACAGCACGCAGTTGGGAGGGCATGAGACGGGACGTCTCCAGGCTGCAGCCATTTTCAACTCAAATATCCTTTTTGGTCCTGGTGATTATTTGTGAAATTTTGCAAAAAACAGCCTTTTCAAGTCATTTGTAATGGGAGGAGTGGTAGCGTGCAAACTCCCAAATTGACGCTCGTCTGAGAACTGGAGTTTTGGATAATGTTCAGCTTTGGCAGCTTTACCTATATGCTAAAAAATACAATCACTGAGTTCGTTAGTGACGAATCCATAGCGACCAGTTCATGTGTTGAATTTGTTATTACCCATAGTGCTTTGCTGAATGGTCTTAATGTTTTATTTCATGAGAATACTAGTTTACTAGAGGAGTAACGTAGTATTTGTGTAACCCAGCAAGTGTGGATTTAGTTCCCATGCTTATTGTGTTTCCACAACAATATTCTAATCTAGTGAAACAGCCACCATAACGTGTGGAGAGTGATGTGTAAGATGAGAAAGCAGAGGTTAAGTCGTGTTAAAGCCATGATTACCTGTCATTGCCTGTCATTGGGTCATGCCGCCACCCCCCCTCCCCCCCCCTCCCCAATCATTTGAGGGTCATAGAGAAATGTAATCTCTGGCAAAGGCAGGATCAAATCTTTGACTCTTTAGTCAAAGATTGACCCCAAAACCTCTCCAGTAGCCCCTTAAATAAATAACAGACAGTCTATAAGCAGAACTGCAGTTTCTGTATTTCAGCAGTAGTATTTTAAAGCATACTATTTTAAAAACAGCAGACAGACTCCTATTATAAAGTGTCTATTCTTAATTTCCTGCAAACAAATAACAAGTATCGAGAGCTTCAAACTTTAAATCTCTATTGATGTCAAGTATTAAAACCTCATCAGTCAGGAGAAAAGAGATAAAAAAGACAAAGATGTGATTTAAAAAACAATTACTTTGTGTCTTTAGCTTGCAATCCTCTACATCAACATCTTACTAACCTCAATGATTTAGAGGGCTTCGATAACTGCAACACACAGGGATGGACCAATGCAACTTCTTCTGTCCTGATACCAAATAAGGGCATTTGCTGATACAAAGTAATGATTGGAAACCAGTACTCTTTTTCCCAAATGTTAAATCTGTACCTCACTGCGTGGAACTCAGTGGAATCATTCGTTTATGGAAGTTAACATGAGGCCAGCCATTGCTGTAGCACTCAAAACTGAGTTGGCAGCCCACTGTGACTGAATGAAAGTAACGGGTAGCAGAAAGATTGAATATGTTTCATTATAAAAATGCAATGTGAATCAATCACATAATGGCAATGCCCATTCTGCTTGGTGCATCCGTAGCAGCAAAACCTTCACTGAAATGGGCTATTAAATGTTCTCCTGCTGTACATTCAGTCAAGTGGAAACAGTAAGGAAGATGGGTCCAGAGTGAGATGCAGGAGATCCCAGATGCTGCTTACAGCACGAACAACCTGGAGCATTTGGCTCTAATGCAGTAACACTGGAGTGGAAGTTAGCCCCGGTGCAGAGATGGAGACAGGTCTGTATAAATACTCAATGCAGCAAAACAATACAGCAATCCAATGCGTCAAATTTTGTGTAGTAGTGTACAGTTCTAACACCATAATTTTCTCTTATGCAGCAAATGCAGGTAGAGAGCAATCCAGCTGCCTGATGCAGCAGCAAGCAGGTAGGGACCAGCACACACACACACACACACAAACACACACACAGAAAATACTCCATATGTACCCACACATTTAGACAGATGCACACTAACCCTCCTTTACATTCAGAGACACACACAGCAACATATAGACATCGGGCATATGCACTCTGACACAAGCGCCCAAACACACATTCACATACAGGGGACACACACAGTCTCCTATAGGAGCAGCAGCTTGCACCTGAAAAGTATCTAGACTGCTGACACACCAACATCAGCTGTCTGCGTGGGGAAGGAGGGAGAAGAGGAGGGGGAAGAAAAACGAGATGCCGACAAAGCAACAGTGTTTTGTCAACAGGAACGTGCTGTCAGTGAGCACTGCTCATAGTCCCTGCAGTCGTAAAACATTCAAGACTTCAACATCAAGATTACATTTTTCAATGAATTAAAATGTTATTTTCATCTAATTTTCCTTTTTGTTATTAAGTTGCTGGAGTTGAAACGGGAAAAATGCATGCTGTAAACTAAAAAAATGCAACAGTAGCTTGGTTGATATGCTAAACATTCTCACAATGCATTTAAATCGACAATACCTGGCAGCACTAACTGCACTGCTACAGCAGGTTTTTGAAATACTGTAGATGATACAATTCTTGCATTCAACTTGCAAAAAGTCGTGCAACATTGAGGATCGTTTTGCCAACCACTACCGACCACACAGTGGTTGGCAAAGGAAACTTCAGATGAAACACATCAAGCTTATTTCCCAAAATCGGAAAATGTCCAGCGGGACCAAGGTACACCCTTCTACTGTCCGGAGAACTCTGCCCAGAAGTGGTCTTCACGGAGGAGTTGCAGCAAAAAAGCCATAACTCCGACATCAAAACAAGGCCAAGCGACTCAACTATGCACAAAAACATAGGAACTGGGGTGC
>NC_045746.1:17142579-17154454 GCF_008692095.1 Etheostoma spectabile
AAAAATGGCAGCAGGTGCTCTGGACTGAGGAGTCAAAATTTGAAATATATGGCTTTAGCAGAAGGCAGTTTGTTTGCCAAAGGGCTGGAGAGCGGTACAATAATGACCCCCAATTTCCACAGGATGCGGAACGGCTGCGTCCCGGCTCCGGGGAGATACGCAGAGCTTCTATTTTTGCCGGACACCGGAGAGCTCCGCAGCAATTCAGCACACGGCTGAGGTCGGCAGGAGGTCAAGCCCAAAAACAAAATAAAACATCCGGTTAATTTTCAAAATTAAATAGACCGTGCTCATGGCGGATCATATTTCCCTGCACTACACCTTGAAAACACAGCACAGAGTTGTTTCCTCTGGTTGGAAACAAACTGTTGGTTTTGTGGTTCTATTCTACATGAATTTGCATGATCTTTGTAAACTTTTGCACAGTACTGTAAATTGATACAGTATAATGACAGGGACAGTAAGTAATTTTTTAAACTACTAACACAGAAGACGTAAGAGCACCAAATCACTAATGCTACCTGGAATTTAATCATTTTTAGCTCCGTGATTCTAAAATTCCTAGTGTGTAATGAACGTTGATTTTACCTTCTGCATGAAATGTGGTCCATTAATAAATCTGCCTTGCCCCGTCTCATTGTTTGCTCGCTGAGGCCAATTTAAAAGGAGTAGCATAAAACAGCATGTCACATTAAAAAGTAGGAGTAACATTCACTACACCCAGCAGTTAACAGCGTTCACACTTGAATCATCAGATTTGTCAAGTCAGACACACTGAACATCGCACTCAGTGGATTGTCTTACCACATGGCATTAATGCACAGCCAAGCTAGAGAATGTCACCCCTGTTAAGGCTTGTCAGAAATAACGGCAAGGCTTGGACCCAAACGCAGTTCAGAGAAGATCATTTATTTAACAAAAACTGAAACAACAAACAAAAGGTGTCCACAGGTAGGCGGGCAAAAGCTTACAACAAAAGTAATCCAGGCAGGAAACAAAACCACAGGGACCCAGAAACAATTGAATCCAGCAACAGGACAGCACAGCCCTCGAAAACACCACACAATGATCCCCGCACCAGACAAAGACAACGCAGAGAATAAATACACAAGGTAATGAGGAGAAATGAGAGACAGGTGACATAAGGGCTCCCACAGGTGAAACACATCAGGGTTGGGCAGACAATCACAACGGCGAAAAACCCAAGACAGGGAATAAAACCAGACAAGACAAGACCGAACTAGACTACTACAAACATAAAACAGGACAACAGAACAACAGAACCTCAAAACCAACAGAAACTCAAAACCACGCCAGACCACGACCATCCCTTAACATGTAGGCCTACTTCATCTTTAGCACCCCCACCTGCATGTACAGTACACAGCATGTTATTGCTCATAACCATACATTATAACAGACACACAGCTGTCACCACCAATCCCACAACATTATAGCAGACATTAGTTTTTGCCTCACCATCTGGCTGTGACTTAGAGCCGGGGGAGCTATGTTATATACCAACTCTGACATGTAGGACAGCTAAATTCAGCAGAACATTTGTTCGTTTAACAAGGACGCAGCGGTAGCCTGGAGTGGAGGCAAGCCTGTGTTTAAAATTCTGAACCATCTATAGTATGAACGTCTAGTTGAGGAAAGTAGATGAAGATAGCTATAAACTGACTTTGCATCTGCCACTGAAGTGACATTGTGCAAGGGATTTAAACCCCAAAACGAATGCACTAGTGTAGTATAAAGGGGTGGAATTATGCAAGTGTAAAACCCATAAATACCCAGACAGCCAGGATGTAAATGTACAAATGGATGAAGAAATCTTTTTTATTTATTTTTTTATCAATAAAGCCCCCCTGTTTCGATCCAATATGCCTTATTCTTTTCTTTCTCCATGTCCAGTCATTTGAAATAAATGTTTGGGCAATGTTTTGCTGCACATCATGAGTTTGTTATGGTTTGTGGGGTTTAACTCCATTCAGATTTCTCCAGACACTTTATGCTAAGTACTTGTCAATTGCACTATTGTGTTTAAAGTCAGATGTTTACCTCATTATCTCCTTAAATTCCTAACTGATGATTATTTATTCAAAATCAAGACCACAGTAGGAAGTTTTTTATTTAGGAAATATCCCCAGACATGGCAGCAAGGCCTTGACTGACATGGGGTGAGTAGTTATGAACTGAAATGTGATTTTGGGGATAAACTGTCACTATGCCATAATCCCTTCTTCTTCCTCGTCAAATAGAGCCACTGATTAAAATGTCAAAAGCAACATTCCTACCCAACAATCACTGCTGCTCTGTGCTCTGCTGCTTTTTTTTCCTTCTGAAAATGTACATTGGTTTCAGTTCCCTTTGCCATCCCATTGGGTACTTTACACATCATCTTAAGGGGAATCTACATTTTCAATGGAAGTGTAAAATAGAAAGAAAAACATTAAAATCTGATTTACAGCAATTCCATCTGGCAGCAGTGGTGTGCAAGGCGCTGAGGTAGACCCAGGGGAGCTAAGCTAAGCTAGCAGACATGTCAACCAGAACAGGCTGTAACTCTATCAGTAACCTCTCCTGACACATAAAGGCCTCTTCAGCCACGCTGAGCAGCGCACTAAGTACTACCCTGTGTATACTGCTAAAGACATTTCTGTATCTCCTGAATGTGAGATGGAGAGACAAGGAAGGAGAGAAAGGACAACCTGGAGGGAGAGAAAAGTAAAGAGAGAGAAAAGAAGGGAAAGCAAGACGCTAAAATAACAGGAGAGGCAAGGGGACAAGAAAGAAACAAATGGGAGAGAGTATGAGGTCAACAGAGAGGAAGATAGGTGTTCCACTCTCCTACTCAGTTCTGCCCTAATGCTGATGTTTATTGGAAGTGTCAGTCCCTAACCCTACTGCTGCATGCGCGCACACACACACACACACACACACACACACACACAAACAGACAGACCTTAACACTTGCACACTACTACTACTACTACTACTACTACTACTACTACTACTACTACTACTACTACTACTACTACTACTACTACTACTCCCTCTCTTTTTAGCAATACAGCCTTCGCTAGAAAAATCGACAGTATCAGTGACACTAAAACATGACATCCGTTTATGTTTTCTTGGCATAGACTTCTTGTGGTTGTGTGATTAATGACTGCTGTTGTTAGAAGTACAGTGATTATAAAACCTCATAGTGACAAAGTCCTGGTGGATGGTAGTGATGCAAAGTGTCTTTGACAATGGAGACAGAAAGGCTGAACCTGGTCTAACTTTTGCTTCATCTGGCAAGGTTCTTCTTGGGCCAACTAAAAAAACTTGCAAGTGCACATTTCAGTTGTGGTTTACCGTTTTGCGTGATTGTCATATTTCTACTCTTTAAGATCACAGCAACAAACAATAAAATAATTGCTGCAGAGGTAACTTTCCAGTTTAGAATGAATCAAATTCAATGTATTCAATCCTCAAAGCTTCCTTTTGAGTTACTCTGATCCCTGCAGTTCAACCATGCTTTCATTTGATGGGACCACAATCTTTCCCTGCCAATGATCTCTAGGTATAATATCTAATAATACTATTATCTAGTTTAAGTTAACCAAACCTTACCTATAGATCAGAAACCACTGTTTTTTTTTTTTATATAAAAGGGCAAATAGAAGGAAATGGTATGAGGACTTCACAGACACTGTAAACCAACTAGGGCTGTAATGATACACCAAACCCAGGGTTTGGTTTGTGTCACAAATTTTGACCCACAATTCTTTACAGTTAGCTACATTTACCAGACAAAAGGGGGATAAGGCACCAAAAGGACTAATACTAATAGTAATTTAAAGATGTGGTAGCATTGGATCTGGACGGGAAGGATAACTCTGAGCGTCACTCTGCGACACAGGTTCGTGGATCTGAGTGTCGCGATTTCGGTGTTATAATGCATATTATTACAGCCCTAAAACCAACAAAAACATGTGATATGCTGCATAGACAGACTTACAAAAATAGGCATAAACTTCATCTGTCACTATATACGTAATTTTCCTGCTAGCTCTGTTCTTCTTCTCCCTCCATTTCTCTTGCTCCTTAAAGAGAGGCTCAATGTGAAATCAGCACCGTCTCCCATCCCAGAACCAATTTAATGTCTCTGCATGGTGCAACGCGTGCCTATCTGGTCAATTGTAGCTCCATATTATCCAGCTCACTCCCACAACTATATGAACCATGGGAACACCTAAATGTTTATGCAAATGTCTCAATTTACCCATGGAATTCAGATACACACAAGATATTGAATGGAAATGCAGTATGAGACACTGCAGACACATACTTGGAGCCTAAAAACAAATACTACAGTAAGTAAAACAATAAAACATCCATAAATACACATTCAGACTATGTACAATGTAAACACACACGCACACACACACACACAAACACACACACACACACACACACACAGGCCTCTTTTTCCTGCTTTGATCCCAACTGCTGGACATCTGAATGTTGTACAAATAAACTAATGAAGTAAACGAGTGGAAAAAGAAAGTAAGTAAAACAGATGAGACGGGTAAGGCAGTGTGGTAGAGCGAGGAAGACTAACAGTAGAGGAGAGAGACAAAAGAAAAATGGAGAAGTAACTGTGAGCACGGAGAGCGAGATGTTGAAGAGAAGAATCCTGACATCACTCGACTCCGTCGGGAGACGACAGACAGACTGCTTATGCAGCAATACCCTTCTGTGTCGGACTCTCTTCTCTCTTTCACACACACACACACACACACACACACACACACACACACACACACACACACACACACACACACACACACACACACACACACACACACACACACACACACACACACACACACACACACACACACACACACACACACACACACACACACACACACACACACACCTCCTACCTCTCTCCCCCCCACAACCCATCCTCCTCCTCCTCTTTGCTTATCCACACCTCGTCCACCTCTTTAAATGCCTCTCGCCTCCCATCTCTCTGTTCCCGGCTTGTCTTGTCTACTGTTTGCCTGTCTTCCTCCTCTCCTTCCCCCTCTCCTCACCACTCTCTGTCATCCCTTCTTCTACTATTTACTCTATTGTTACTCTTTCCCCCACTTCACTCAATCTCCCCTCTATTTCAGCACCTCAACCCCCCCATTTCCCCTCTCCTACCCTTGTTTTTCCTGTTTTGTAAATCATTTTATATTTCAAATTATAAACTACTGAATATCTTTTGGAGTTTCGGCCTGCTTTAGTTTGAGGACATTGACATTAATACTATATTTAACAGACATGCTAAAACACCATGTTCATCAAGCTTTAACCAGTAAAGACGGCCATTTTTTTTTAGTGTGTCTCTATGATTTTGCAAATTCATGGAATATTTTCTCATCTGAGTGGTTGTACACAGTCACCCATCACCTACTCCTGTCTCCTATCAGTTAAAGTATTTTAGTTTTAAATGGTTCGAAACAATACGCTACTGTTTGTGTCATATCAAATGCATGGTTTTTAAAATTCAACACAGAATTTTAAGATTTCTTAATGGAGATTATGTTAAATGACACTAGCCGATTTCTGGAGCAGGTTTGAAGTAAAACTAAATTCTTGAAAAAGCAATATCCAGCTCTCCTTATCTGGAGTAATGCTACTCTCATACATGCTCAATATCTGTGACTCTCCGGGTTGCTAGTTTTCTGAGGTTCAATTATTATATTACTATTCCACGCTACTACAAAACAAGAATGTAAGGGATGCATGAACATCACACAAAGAGAAATATCAAAACATCTGCACATTTACTGTTTCGGCACTGTAAACACCACACTTATTGTCTAGGTTTTCAGTCCCATCGACCTTTACCAGAGCAACAGGGGGAGAAGCTATGCAGTTTAACTCATAACATACTTCAAATTCTTAAAATACACCTTGATTTCCAGCATTCTGATCAGAAGAGCAGTGTCGCTAAATGGATAAAAGGCAAAACATATAAATGGAACATTGTGTCATTATCCTCCTCATCTCCTCTAAACCCTCATTTGACAGCAAGCATTTGGAACATCTATGTATGTCTTTTGCCTTTAGACCTTTTCAAATGACTCAAACGGTTTTTTGAAGAGTACTGGCCTTCTGTGGGGTAGTTGCAGCTTATTCAGAATGCTGCAGCCAGAGTTTTCTTTTTCTTTTTTTCTTTTTTTAACTGTGACAAGAGAGAGCACTGCACCTGTCCTAAAACCCCTCCCCTGGCCTCCAATGTGAACAGACTCTTGTTCTCTGGGTTTTCTCTGAAGCATTGAATGCCCCACAATGTGTGTTAGACATGTTTAAAAGCTATGAGCCACCAGAACGTTCAGGTCACAGAGCTCTGCTAATGCTACTGTACAATTCAAGTTTTTATGCTCTTTGGTTTTTGAAGGGCCCTCCTGAGGACTTCAGATGTTCTCAGACTCTCTTCTTTTGAAAACATTTCTTTTCTCTGTCCATCTAAAGCACTGAATAGGGAATAAATAGAGGGCACTTCTTTTTTTGTTTACTTTTTAATTTTCATGTAAAGCACATTACATTTTCCCTTGTGCGTGAAATGTGCAGTATAAATAAAGTTTGCCTCGCCCTCTTTCCTGCACTCCCCAATCTGGACATCTGCACTGCACAGAGGTGACTGAGCTATCACCCACAAACTGGGACACAAACAGAATAGAAAAGAAGTGTAGGTTCAACATAGCGTATGCTAAAATAAACTCATAACTCAAAGCAGTGAATGGTGCTGTAGACGTTTTTTTAAGTTTAACAATGAGTCAATCACGCCTGAACTTTTTGCATTCCTTCAAAGTTGCTTGGGTAAGTTTTCGGAAATCTGAAACTCTTTAAAATGCGGATGAAGTTGAGGAAGAGTTTACTGAGTGAGAGGGAAGACTGAAGGCTTGGTAGTACTTGAAAAAGCAGAACGCAGCATTTGTATTTGTCAGTGCTACCACCCTGTCCCACCTATTTACAATCCAAAGAATATTTCAGGTTCACTATCAGTTCACATGCCCATTTGTCTGCATGTGTGTGGTTGTTTTTTCTCTTTGAATAGGGGAAGATATTTGAAATAAATTACCAACCATTTGCAAATAAATCAGGTTTCATTCCGAAGTGAGATATCCATTATTTGAATAAAAGTCACACCTACTTTCAGAAAATAATTGCTTGCAAGAACGTCAACCACATTAGGTGACACACCAGTAATGATGACACAATTTCCTTCCCTATTTAATAACTCAAACAACAAAAAGTCTGACAGCATTTTTACTTGTTGTTCTAGAAGTAGGTAGTCCAGTTTTACCAAGGATTTAAAGCTACTGTAACTTTTAAATGTTTCTGTAATTTTTCATCTGATGACCTGTGACAGCAAACTAAATAGCAGTGAAAATAACACTATCTTTGTATAGTTTTTATTAGTGCTGTCCGTTAAACGCGTTAACGCAAGCTAAATGGGAAAGGGAAAGAAAACGGCAAAACCTTAGTCAATATCAGTCAGGCTTTCAAAAGGTGAAGACAATAATGGGATTGTAAATGATTCAAAAACATCCCCAAATTGGCCCTTAGACATGTAATATGTCTATTTTATTTATAAAATAACTTTATATTGAGCAATGTTGTTTTACACCAATACCCCATATTAAATTACGTCCCCCTTCCATCTAGCGTGGACGTTTTATTCTTTTTAGTCCGTGTTTGTGTTGGCTTACTATTTTCTTTTCACTTGTCCCCCTGTACTTGTGTAAAGCCACCTTGGAAATCATGAAATGTGCTCTATAAGGTTATTACTACATTGGTTGCTACAACAACTCTTAATGCTATGGCTCGTAACAGTGATACGTTACCCGGTTTAGCTCAACGTGTGCTAACACTTGAAATGCAACAATGCATCTGTAACGTATTCTCTTACTGTAAATGAATGATTTTCCGTCCGAGCAAACTATTCATCGCAAACTCACACTAACTCAGTTATCTAGGGGACAATACAGCACCGTAAAGAAAAGATCTTTACGACAGCAGGTGTGGTAAAAAAAACTACCGCTATTATTCAAAGTGGCCACTAGAATCACAAAAAAAAAAATTCTAACTGAAAGTTACATATAGCCACATAGACATATAGCATGTTGTATTTTTTGGCAACTACAAATCATTGTCCTTGGGAAATTTCCAGCTGATCCAGATACTGATCCAGTGGTTTTGTACACTCAGCTAAATCTCTTGCCTTGAGCTTCTGATGTTTTCCTCTTCCTCTCTGAAGATTTGGACCCTGTCAGATCTCAGGGCAGGAGATGGCCTTGGGTTTGTCATTGAAATCTGCTAACAGAGTCTGGAGGATACAATGGATTTACTGGAAGCTGGGCTGCTGCTGCTTACTGGTCTAACCATGTGATGCCTGTGTCCTTCAGAAATATTGAGACTGTCCTCAGAGGGATGACGTCAGTATGGTTGAATGGGTCAACAAAATGTCAGATTTTGACACACACTTTCTGTGGGGACACAGTCAACACACAGTACTGTAGGTTTCTTTTTACCATGATCATCCCCTAACCAAGATATTTTTGTGCCTAAACCTAACCCATGTGTCGTTCCGGAGGGCGGTTACAAACACCGTATTTTGTCTGTTTGAAAAGTCTGAGAAACAATATGCTTGAGTTTTGTATCAAAGCTGTTTTCCATTATTTGAAGAACTTTTCTTGTCTATAGAAAATTAACATTTGTGTTTCACTTTATAAACTACTTAATTAACAATGATTGACTACTTCTATGTTGATAGTGGCAGTCAACAAGACCAACTCACATAGAATTATCACCTAATTCAGCAGTTTCCCTCAGCTTTACAAAGCATTGCGGCATCTTTCAGCTCATAGTTATGATTTTCTGTCCCACAACTTTACTGTTTTTGGTCCAATCTCTCTCTGCTCTCATCGGTGTTGCTTGGAAGCAGCAGGCAGCTGTTTTTGAAAAAGCTATGAAAATTCCCAGCACCAAATGGCTAACAGACACAGCTTTCACTAGCTGGTGAACATAATACTACTAAACTTTAGAGTTAGATACAGTATTTCCTACAGGAATTGGTAAAGAGCAAAAAACAGAGCTGGAATGAGAGTCAATATTGGACTTGAATGCTAATGTTGCCCCGTATCTGCTGGGTGCCTAAATAGGCAACTTTTTACATTGTAATATCACAACAATGACAAATTTTAGGCAGGCAGCTGGTGGTAAAATCCACCCTTACAGCAGCTTTGTAGGTACCCCTGTTCTGCTACATGTTAAACCCTACTTAGATCGTCTCCGTGCAAATCAATTCAGACATGCCAATCTTTTGCCCCGAGTCACTGACTCATGCTGTATGTGATGTTATGCTGACATAAGAATGGAATGCATTACCTTCACGCTATGCATTGTCCGACTCTATTATGTAAATAGCTTGCTCTTGGATGCAAGCGCGTTTGTGTGTGTGTGTGTGTGTGTGTGTGTGTGTGTGTGTGTGTGTGTGTGTGTGTGTGTGTGTGTGTTTGTGTGGCTGCAGGCCTAGCTGTTATATATGCATTTACATTTTATCTTGTCATTTCGGATTTGTTATAAATCTACCTGCAGAATACGTTGTTTCTGTGTTGTATCAGTGTGCCAAATTTGTGTGTGTGTGAGTGTAATTGCAGCCAGCGCACAAGGACATTTGGAATGATTACAGGAGACAAAGGACATCAACAATGCCTCAAAGTATTGATGGCTCCCATTAGAGACATGCATGCCATATGCTAAGCTGCTGTACCTGATTACCCACTCCCATGGCTGATTAACAACTTTTCTCCTCTTTTTTCCTTGCTTAATTTTATTGTTGTTGTCTCATTCAGGACACACACAAGTTCCACCTCAGGTAATATTGCTGCTGTTCTCTTTCTTTTTGTTTCTCACTCTTTCCACCTCGCTTTCTTTCCCATCACTGCAGTGAGAAGACATCCATGCAGCTGCAGGAATTTTTAATGAAGGCAGCTTTGGATAATACGGTCTCACCCAGGGGACCGCTTGTTTGGAAACAATTATCTCTTACAGCTGGCAGAGAAAGGGACAGAGTAAAAGAAGAAGAAAGAAAAAGAGGAGAGATGTGTGGTGCAGGAATTGTTCAAAGAGGGAAAAAAACAAAGAGGGAAGGAAAGGTATCTTCCTGACTGTAGGTGCAAAACTGCACTGAAACTCAGGAGAGAAAAGGCGTTAGAGAGTTGCAACTCTGCTCTACTTGCTTAAATTGTATTTAGTATCGACGGTGAGGAACTACATTCACTCACTTTTTGTCTCATTCACACAAGGAATTCACACACTTCCTGATCCTGAGCTAAAAAGCTTAAAAAAAGAAAAAAGGAAGTAGAGCATGGCTAAATTCAGCTGCATCTGAGCATAAAAAGATGGGATGATGAACAAAAACAATCACAGAATGAGGATTTGGGATTAAATTAGAAATACTGCATTTGCGTGTTGGGAATGGAGTTGAATAGGTTTTTGTGAAGCCTCCCTGTGTGGCTGGTTATTATATTTAACTCTCCTGACTTCAGTGTGTGTAATAGCACGCTACATTTGCTTTATCTATTGTGGGTTGACAAATACAAATACATCCTGAGCACGCCGCATCAATCCCCTGCTGCTGTTGCCATCTAAATCTTCTTCACAAACATTTACACACTCATGTAAACGTACACTGATGCAATCGTATGCCAATACCCAGACTCGTCCCACCCTTACATCTTATTTTCTTCCACCCTGTTTTCTCTTTCATCTTTCGTCCTTCCTCACTTTCCAACCTGTCCGTCTTTTTCAGTTGGCTTATAGTGCTGACAAAGCCAATAAAGAGCCCAGGTTAGATGGGTCAATGCTACAGTTTTATCTCTGGACAAAGACACCTTCAAACACAGAGCACAGAGGAGAGAAAAGGTCATAGGGGAGGAGGGGGAAAAGGCAAAGAGGAAAAAAGAAGGGATTAAGGGAAAAAGAAAGGAGAATATATTGGTAGAGAGAATGAGTGATGAACATGCCGGAGAGTTGAGGTGGGAAAGACAAAATGGCAGGACAACAGGAGCAGGTGGATGAAGACATGATTATGATAAACCAACAGCATGTGTACACAAAGCTTTCGCTCTCCCCTCACTCTCTCTCTCTCTGTCTATCTCTGCATCATCTCTTTTGTGTGATCAGCCACTAATTTATGACATGATAGCCTCGGCCGTGTGCCTGAGAGGCACACATAAATCTACCTCATCACTGTTAAACACAAGGGCACGTCAAGGACAGCGCCCTCCATACACTGCAAAAAATGTCCACCTCAACTAGTCATTTCATCTGGTATTCAGGCTTAAGATCTTATTTTCATCAAAACTAGTGAAACTAGTGATTCTGCCTAGGTTGACATAACAACTGTACTTATTTCCATCCCATGCAGATTTTTGTTTTTTTTCCACTTTACTAGTGAAAATGACACCTTGTGAAAAAAATATGTATTGTTGAATATTTGGGCAGATTTTCCTTGTTTCAAAAAAATGGAGAGATTGAGAAATAAATAAACATTAGAGGCACAAAGAGCTGAAACAATTAGTCATTTAAATTTCTTAAACATGAGGATTTGATGATCATCATATATGATAGTACGCTGAATATTTTTTCATGTTTTGGACTATTTATCAGAAAAGGTCATTTGAATGTCACCTTAAAACTAAATACTTGTTTAATGCCATGATGCTCGTTGACCTGAAAGACATAACGACAAGCTAACAAGATAAGTTAACAGGAGATGGCAACATTGGCACATAGAGATAAATAGTTAAATTATTGT
>NC_045746.1:17154464-17163793 GCF_008692095.1 Etheostoma spectabile
TTTGAAGACAAAGGGTCTTTGACAGACAGGAACACAGCAGCACCAAGATTACTCAGTCTTGGCAAAAGAGTGAGATCAGAGAAAAGAGGAAAGACAAAGTGGATTATTGGAACATGAAAGATCAGCTGGTGTGATACGCTTATGCTTATTGTCCTTCCTTTCAGTACAGTACGCCCTGCGCCGCAGCAGGAAACTAAGGCAAAGCCAGGAGCGCTACATTCAAACACAAGGCATTATTAATTCATCTACATACGCGCGCATACAAACAGAGGCATCACACAAAAATGCAATCATACAGCCTGCCTGCATGAACGAACGCGCACACACACCACACCCACCACACACAACACACCACACACCACAAAAGTCATTTACATTCAATCCTGTACATTGCAGGAACAGGGAGCAGAACCACCACAGGCATCAGTGAGATTTATACTATTAAAAAAGCCTCCCCCACCCCCCACCCCCCATATCTCAGCCGTGTCCACATTCTTAATAGACGTTGCCTTAATTGAGGCCCCTTAATGATTTTTTTTTTTTTCTTTTCTTCTTCTTTTTTTTTTTAATTATAGCCTGTCCATACGTTTACCAAATGTGGATTAAATTAAAAACAATCTACCAGCTTTTGGAAGAAAAAGCTCCCATGGGGCACACCTTATCCTATCTAATGTAATTTCTTAGATGTTCAAGCAATAAATAAATAAATAAACTCCTCTCTGTATGTGCCGTAATTAATTTAGAACGGTGAAAATTAAATTAAGACTGGATGCAGGCAACACGGAGGGGGTGCACTTTAGATTGAGATGATAAAAAAGATGGAGGGTGTTAGGTGGAGTTTCATGTACAGGGGCATGTAATGATGTAGGTATCGGGATGTGTGAGAGGGCGAGCTCTAATTGTCGGCTCTGGAGAATAGATCCAACGCTCGGTTGAGTCACTCAAAGCAATCAGCACTAGTGCTATACACCAGGGCTACGTACAGCTTTATACTGCATTACATGTAGGGCTGGGCAATAAGGAGAAAATCAAATATCACAATATTTGTTTAAAAATACCTCAATATAGACAACGCAAAAATATTGTAGGGTTGACTATTGGTGCTTTCACAAAATATTTACACAATGAGATTTTTGATAAATAATCATCAGTAATGTGGATATAATGACTAAGTGGGTAAAGGCAAATAATAGAACAGTTACAACAGTCTGGTAAGATCAGAAAATGACATCACTTTACTGTAAGGCAGCCTATAAAACCAGGAAAAGACAACATTTATATATTACGATATCCAAACTCTAAGACGATATCCAGTCTCATATCACAATATAAATATAAGATTGATATATTGCCTAGCTCTAATTACATGGTTTATATTTGTTTGACTAATCCAACATTCATACTTGTAATGTTTGTTAGAAAGGAAAGATGTATGTGCTGCAACATGTACTGCCCTCACTGAGAGACTAATATTTCCATTGGGTCTTTGCTGAAGTGCCCATGTTGCCACAACGGTATCCTTTATAAGCAAGTGATAGTTTCAAAATTGTTGTTCCTGTGGTAGGTTTCACTTAAGGTTCATCTAATGCTGTTTTTCCATTTCTTTTTTAACTTCATGTTTTGCTATATATAACATGGAATTTCTCCATCCTTTTGATATTTTTTGTCCAACATCTTCATTGTGTATAAACATTATTTTTGAAAGCAGAAGAAGTAGGTTTGGACATACTGAAGACACCCAAAAGTGTGGTCGTGGGACGGATTCAGCTCCTGCAGACTATGGTTATACATACCACGATAACCTCTTGTCAAGTCACGTCTGGGAGGAGGCTGGGCAGCAAGGGTATAAAAATGTGCCATGAGACAAGACTTAAGACCTCAATCGTTTCCTTAGATATAAATTAAAGTTGCTGTAACCATCCTATAATTCAAGTATATTTTGACATAGTTAACATTTGCAAGATATAGTATGTGCAGGGTATTTTTGTTACCAACCATGCAAATTATGATATGTGCAATTTTACACCACTCAACGTAAGTGCAGTTTGTTGTAAGTGCAGGAAAGTCGGCACATTTGGATTCAGACACAAAAGATGGCTACTTAGATCTTTCCACCAGTTATCAGTGCACAACAAAAAGATTTGCATACCTAGCTGCCCCTTTGTGAAGGGTCAACATCAAATGCATCAAATGTATTACAGGCTGTAATTTCTATCATGCATACTGGTTGTATAAGAAATTCACTGCTAAATCAAGGCTGCTCTGCAGAAAAGTAAATTTAAAAGGTGAGCTTAAATATTTATTCTTGAACTTGCTCTCATGACAAGGTCCACTAAATTGGTGCTTCCGTAGCTTTCAGCCACATCTGAGCCTTCATCATGGAGAGTGACATAACAATTGAACCCTTTTATCGTCTGAGGAAGGCCAAAAGCTGCCATGATAGGCTGGAACACTAAGCCAATTATTTTGCAAAAGTAAATATATTTTGTTGTAAAATTACAGCAAAATAAAAGGCAATTATTAGTATTTTTATATTAGTATTATAGTATAGTATTTTAGTGGCATTTACTGATGGATTGGTGCACATTATTGGAGTATTATCCAACATTAATTTAATTTTTAGATGATTTGCTTCTAAATCGGGACTTTCCAAGGGTATAAAAGCAGTAATGTTGGTTGTCGAGTTGTGGTAGCAGCTATTATTACTGATTTGATATTTCACTGTCACATTTTAATTTACCGAGACGTTCACAGCTGGCAACCACGGAGCTGGAGCTAAGCTAATTTTCACTTGCTTATTAGGATGCTTTCTTACTGTTGTTTAATAAAAGCAATAACATTCAAGGCTATGTTTTACAGGGTCATTGCTTAGAGCTTAATACTCCACGTGATGTCTGCTTGCCTTTCATACAAGAGTGCATACCAGCGTCAGCATCATGCAGAAAGCTCTCGTCAATGATTTTCTGCATGATTTACCACAGCTGATTGATGGTGTTGCCCCAAACGAGAAGAAAATGAAAGATGTTTGGGGTTGTTGTTTTTTTTACCATCAGAAAGAGCGACAAACTCATCCACAGACAAATGCGCCTCTGTCTTCCTTTCTGGATAAAACACACACCTACATAGTATATGTTGCGGCTGTCTAAGCGGATGAAGGGAAAGTAGGGCCTCATTTGCCAAAGTGTCGGCGCTGGACTGATTGTGGAGGGGTGATGAATGGCTGATGGAGTCTCGGTGGGGGTGCAGAGGAAACAATTAGTGCCATGTTGATCCCTCCTCTTCTCCTCCACCCTCCATCCATTCCTCATCGCCTTATTCTCTCCCTCCGATTCGCTCTAGTGTTCTCATAGTCAATCATTGTCTCACTCTTCCCATCCCATCAGCTGGACCAGCTCACCGTCTGTCTCCGTCTGTCTCCGTCTCCCTCTCTGTCTGTACATCAATGAATTTGCACCAAACCACTTTTAGTATTCATATGCATCTTGAGGGTAGAGAGGGAACAGGCATAAATGAATAAAGATGGAAATATTGAACAGGCATATGAGGGTTGGCGAGAGGACAATGAAGTGCCTTGTCCCAGTGATGCCAACATCCTTAATGATAGCTGCTGGTGGAGTCGCGACGAGTGAAGGAGAGGCACAGATAGAGAGTGGGGACAGGTGAAATGTACATGAGTTAGAAATAAAAGCACAGATGTACAGGTGAGATTGTTCAGAAAGGAGGGAAAGGGGCATGCTTCAGAATGTTTGATGCATGTTTAAGGCCATCATTTTTATTGGGATGGGCATGACATGCCCCCCTCTCTTTTTTAAATGCCATATTTTAAAGCTGCCACATCATGTAAATGTTTTTAAAGCATTTCATATTTTTATCCATTTACATGTAATATAATTATATAAAAGGATGCCGGAATTGAACATCAGCAGATACGGCAGTAAAGCAAAGTGCTATTTTAGTAAAGATGGAATACAGGGCTGAGGGCTGTTAGCTCTCCAATTAAAATAGCATTACTGATGTTTTGATGTCCAATAAATAATTTCATTTTTATATGTTATTTGACATATTGATAAAAATAATTTAAATACATCTGTTTGTATAGCCTCTGACTTCATTGTTACCCCCACTTCTGAAAACAAACTTACACTCTTGTGCAAGTATCTGTGTTTAAAAATGTACTACATGTGTAAGTTTGTGTGTATGTGTGTTGGGGCTACCATGCCCTGCACAGGACACATTGTATTAAGTGTGTCGGTCCCACAACGAGGTCGGGCTGATGAATGGCCACTCCTCCCTAAAGTGCTAGGCAGGACCAATCTGTTTATGTCACCCTACCACTCAGCGGACAACAATAAGTGTGTGTATGTGTGTGTACAGTATATCCACACACCTACTGTGTGCGGTTTGTGCATATGCATATATTCACCTTGTGTTTACCTTTGCACACATACATGAACTACAGGTGTTCATAACTGCATGACTGTTTTTGTATAAGAAGAGCATCATGTGTGTGTGTGTGTGTGCGTGCGTGTGCTAGTGTGCTTGTGGACAACAGTTACAGCAGGTGTCAGAGGATCCAGCTTTGTAGTTACAGAGCCCAGGCAGATAAATCGCCCTCAACGAGTCACTGATCATCACTACAAATAGGTCATGACATAAACAGGCTAAAGAGGGAGGGTGGAAGCAGCAGAGACCGCCCCATAACTGAAAATTTAAAAGTCTGATCTCAGCAGGAGGAAATGAGTGGCCATTCGTGCCCATGTGCGCTTTTAAAGATTTATTTAAAACACGACGGATGAAACTTAGCTTATTCTCACTTTATGATTGGTGTTGATTTGTGGGAAGAGTTCTTATACCTTATATTCACAGCCGTGTTTAAATAAACTGTCCCCCAAATGAATTATCAGAGTACTGACACTGGTAATACTCAATGTGTGTTCATCCATAACCATTTATGTCTTGTTGAAGTGTCCTTGAACTAAAATAGTGACTCACTTTTTTGAAAATTGCTCTAAATAACATCCTCCAGCAAAGTCCTTTTTTGTGTGAAATGAGCAGGAATCACAAATTAGTTTGACCTCTGCATCTCTACTTTTCAACCACTCTATTTCAATGTTAGCCTCCTCTTTGGGAACATATTTCCCTGACTTCTGATACAAACAGCATTTTGTTCTTCTTACTCTACAACATTCTGTTCAATTTACAAAAACTCTCAAGAGATCAATTTCCAAACTGTTCAACTTTAAATTAGAAAACTAGAGAAGGAAAATATTCTAATTATTAGGGATGCTTTTTTTTTTTACTGATTAGTTAACCGAACAATAACCGTTAACACACTTTCCACGTTCTGTTCTGCAGATTTGTACCGGTCGCACAGCCCCGATGAACCGCTTGTGCGACTGACACGAGTCCACAGCGGCCCGCGGCGTGTCTGAGCCCGTCTTCACCACATCCACCTGCAAGGTTGTCAGCTGTGTGTCTGCCTGCCATACTTGGCCATTAAACCCGCCAGTTGTCATTGATATAGTGTCACGTCCAGCAGAGAGCCACGAGCAGTAAAAAAAAGCAGGTTAAATAGTTATTCATTAACATTACTATAATTATAACAATTATTACGGTCAGTAAAAATCTTTCAGAAATCTTGTTCCAGTGTCACTTTGACGTAAATGATTCATGGACCATGTCTGCCCCTACAAAAGGATTGGTAAGAGCTAAAGAATGCTGAGTACAAGTTTTAAAAAAGTGTAGAAAACTCATCCACAGACTGTAAAACAGTGCAGGTTACAGTCCCCCCCCCCCAAAAAAAAATTGTGTTGCTATTAAAGTTAGATTCCATTGATCTAGTTTGCAAACAGCTTGATCATCACTAAATTTGTGTTATAGATACCCGAGGTGCTTTACGTATGCTTACTACAGATTTTAGTATGCATTTTTAATTTTTTCTCTTTAAAACTTAAGTAAAGATTTATGTATATGATAGTTTGTGTGACTCTGGCCGAGATATTGTAAATAAATTTCCCAGTATGTATATTTTCTCAAACACTACATCTATTTTAAAGGGTCAAGACTGGCACTGGAATATTTAATTGTCCTTAATAGATATGGGTCTTTTAAGGTAAAATATCAATGTATTTCTCTTTTTTTAAGTGCTGTATACAGGTGTCATATTACAGATACCTTTAGGTACATAGATGCTCTGGTTTTCACGTTATTACCATAAACCCTATAATCTTTGTTAAATGATATGACATGGAGTATGAAAGTAGGTTGAGTTAGAGACAAAGAAACCGAGAGAGAGAAAGCAGCGCCATAATGAGAATCATGCCCTAATTCATTTCACTCAGGTAGTTAATTCAATGCAATTCACCACACTCACACACTTATCTGAAGTGCTTTAGAAGAATATGGTAGATATAAAATCTCATTCCACTGACAAATGAAAACGGTGGGACGGCAGACAAAAGAGAAAAAAACTGGATTTTATTTCAACACCATGGTCCACTTATTATACAAATCACTTTTCATTTTCATTCTCGAGGTGTACAGTAGCTGTCTTTACTGGTGGAAGTTTTACTACTTTCATTGAACTACCAAAGAGGTGTCTGTCTGTCATAGAGAAGCTCAAAGAAATGCAAGGACACAGCTGGAGAGTTGTTTCTGTTACTGACACTTGTCAATGGATTAAAAACAGTGGACTTGGCCTTCTTCCGAGTTATCTCCCAGCCATACTGGATGGAAATACCGCAAAGGTTGAGCTAATGTTGTGGTACAATACCATGGCAATGGCATGACAATTGAATCCCAACTTTAATCCCATATTCTCACTATGGTTTCACTGAAGAAGAACCGTGCATACCACGGTAAAAAGACAAAAAAAATTTAACGAGCAGTTGGTAAAGTTTTACTTCCCTGGATAGAGCAATGGAATTTGGTAGCAATTATTGGGAAAATAGTGACAAATTTCAGATAGTCGATTTAGTTTAGTCAGTTAAATTGAGCATACATGCCGTTGTTGATTTCCTTGAGAACTGCCAAAGAACCTCTAAAATCCTAACGGGAAAAACTGACAGAGATCAACAGAAACCCATTTCACATTTTTTTATGTCGAGGTCACTTGTAAAAGACTCTAGACTACACTTACAAATATGTGAAATTGGAAGTGTACCAACAGAACATGGTCTCCATTTTTAATGTACTGTACAAAACTACTACTATATCAGCCTGTTCTCATGAACCGTTGGTTCAAAAAGCTACAAAACGTTAAGCACTGTAATTCGTAAGCATGACATGTTTTTTTTTTGCTGTATTCACTACACTGACGGCCGCTGTATTAGAAGAGGTCGGGATGGGTGTTTTAATCCAAACCACCTAATTTCGTAAAATATCATACTTTTTGTTGTGCATACAGTTTTGTACAATATCATACGGACCCGAGAATGCGTTGACTATATGACATACAGTAGTATATCTTTTAAGAAAACTTCCTGAGAAATTACAGTTTCACACCAGAAATTTTATTAGGAAATTAAATTCACTGTGCAAAATTCACAGTGAAACTGCTAATGCAATTCTAACCTTGAGGCCCAGTCACTTTCTGACCATGTTGCTGCCATATATGACAACTTGCACGCACATGTCTAACATCAACCTCTTGACAATATTTGAAAGAAATCTTACTCTACGCTCTGCAGTTTACAAGAGGCAGAGGCATTGGAAAAGACACATTTTCAAGCCTTGTAGATGGCAAGCATGAAGGGTTTGAAACTCAAATGGAAAAACACGGAATTTTAGCTTTTAAAACTGAGGGAGTTAGGTGTTCATTAATGAAAGAGCCACACAAGTGGCTGTAGAAAAGCTCTCCAGACTTGTGCAGCCATTATGGTGGGCCCTCCTGGAAATATAGAGAGGGAGAAAGGGGCTTGAATGAGCTCTTGTCAAGGTAATGTGTGTGGGAGTGGGGTGTGGGTGTGTGTCTGAATGTGTGTGAGTAGAGGCCAGCAAGTGAATGAGTGAAAGTGAATCACAGAGATATATAGACAGCAGGGAGAGGGTAATCTCTGGGCAATCCTTGTCAGAGTGCTGATGGAGGTCCAAAATGTTCAACTTTTTTGTCTGCACAAAAGTGAGTTTTGTTGTACATGTGTACATTTATATCTAACTCATCTAAGCGTCCCATATTTATGTTGCAAACATGCTTATGTTTTCAACTGACCATGTGTCTGTGTGTGTGTTCCCGTCTCAGTTATTTGTATGTGTGTGTAATAACGTGCCCAGTGTGGGTGCTACAAGGTTTGCCGACAGTGACAGAGAAGTAGGACACTGGGTAATGGACTTTGTACCAGTCGAGAGTGCATCACACTGACAGATGCTAGTCCCCTCGGATAACGTGGGGGAGGAAGTGCTCTCACACACACACACACACACACACACACACACACACACACACACACACACACACACAGAGAGACAGTGATAAGTTACACCATACATAAAGTCATCGGCGGGCAGAAAGAGGCTAGATGAACACGTACACAGTACACACATACTGTACACTTCACATTACAAACAGATATAGAAGGGTAATGTGGCTTCACACGTGTATGTACACGCTTGTTCTTGTTATGTGTGAGGACAGTGGGGTTTATTCTGGAAGCCTTAACCTTAGAGGGACAGTTCACCCAAATTACAGGGAAACTGATTTTCTGTCTTACTTCTATTCAGGGGCGGATTTAGTCATTTTGAGGCCTAAGGCAAACACAGGCATGGAGCCCTCCACAACCCTTGTTCTCACCCTTTTTAGACTTTTTTTTTTTTTATTGTATAGGAGCCAAAACCTGCTTATCTTTTCTCCATTTTTCATTTGCATGTAATAGTTACTGCTTGTAAATCTGTGCCCCTCTTGATTTCTTGGAAAAAAATCTGTCCCTGACTTGTTGTGGTCCCCTCTGCACTATTGAGCAGCGCTCTCTGTCTGACAGCTGTTTTGCCCAGAGTGCTGGATCATCTTCAATCATGACACATTGATTAGGGTGACTGCTACTCACGGGGTCTAGTTGCTGTGGTGGGTAGCTCCTCTTCATCAGTGTTAGCATTGCTAGCGCAAGCACTGCGGCTTTTTGCTTCTCTTTAGTAACATTAATGTTAGTGTTGTCCGTAGCCGTCGTAAAAAATGTTGTTACCTTTGGAAGTTTTGATAAAAACTTTCTGCTTTCTTCCTTTTTTCAGAACCACTTCGGTAGCTTTGCTTCATTTTTCAACAGTCTGTAGCGTACAGCTGAGCCGTTTGTTTACAAACACACACGCAGAATAGTCCAATGTAGTGTGGACTGGGG
>NC_045746.1:17163803-17168897 GCF_008692095.1 Etheostoma spectabile
CTCATCATGAATTAAACAATCGGATGGCACTTTAGCGTACCAATGTTTAGAGATATAATTAATTGGTGAAAAGTAAGACAACAAATCGTAACCATAAGTTTATGAGGCGTTTTAGGGGGGCCTTGGTAGCTTGGGGCCCAAGGCAATTGCCTACCTTTGCCTAATGGTAAGTCCGCCTCTGCTTCTATTACCTAGCCAAAAAATGGAGATGAGCTGGGCTAGCTGTTTCCCTCTGTTTTCTGTATGCTAAAAATAGATTCCGGTGTTATGTGCCTTCTGGTTTTTCCACCTACTGGTTTCCGAGGCTGTCCAGATGCCGTGTAAACCTCAACGGCTACCCCCGTCCACAGATTCGCTACAAATTCATAAACATTTTACTGGCCTTTGCATGTCACACCTCAATATAAACTATACTGAACTGAACAGAATATCTGACCACGACACTACAAAAACATTGTACAGCGGGAAAATGGTGTTTTTAAATAAATTACGATGATCCGTGTCGCGCTGGGTTCGAACCTTCTTCGGCAAAAATAATGGTGCATGAGTCCACCGCACCGTCCACTACACCATCGCATCAGTCATGTTTATACTGAAAAAGCGTGTTGTTGTAACTGATTGAGAGCCTCGCGATCACGTGTTTCCAGCCCACGGTAACCAGTTGTTTTAGACCGATTGTTTCTCAAACCATGTGCTGCCCGGTGTAATTTATGACGAGTCCTTGCACATGGACAGAGCAGAGGTGTAGCAGGAGGTTATAGTGCACAATTTAATCATGATTTTAAGCCTAAATCAAGGTAACAAGTTGTTTTGGTTTACGCTGTTAAGTTTAATTCCTGTTCTACTGAGAGAAAGCAAAGTTTTTTTTCAGTATAAACATGACTGATGCGATGGTGTAGAGGATGGTGCGGTGGACTCATGCACCATTATTTTTGCCAAAGAAGGTTCGAACCCAGCGCGACACGGATCATCGTAATTTATTTAAAAACACCATTTTCCCGCTGTACAATGTTTTTGTAGTGTCGTGCTCAGATATTCTGTTCAGTTCAGTATAGTTTATATTGAGGTGTGACATGCAAAGGCCAGTAAAATGTTTATGAATTTGTAGCGAATCTGTGGACGTGGGTAGCCGTTGAGGTTTACATGGCATCTGGACAGCCTCGGAAACCAGTAGGTGGAAAAACCAGAAGGCACATAACACCGGCCAGCTCATCTACCTCGGGCCGGTTCCAAACATATTTTAGAATATCGGTGCGTCAGTTTAAGGTCCTTCTGCTCTGCATCTGAGCAGGCAGTGGGCCAACTACCTGGATGCTATTGAACAAGAGCAGCACCTGAGAGTCTGTCTGAGGTGAATGGTTGTATAGCCTAAGACACTGTGAACTATTGTGAGTGTATCGAGTGAATTTGAGTTCCCTCTGGTAAACAGTTACACAGTAGGGCTTTTATTGTAAAAGGTAAGAACATAAGGAGTGGATCTGGTATGCATTCCCTTTGTCCAGGTTGAAAAGAGTACTAAAATTAGCAGTTTTGGTTTGGACTTTGGAGACTGTTGTTATTTTATAATCTCATAAGTATAGGCGCAACGTGAACAGGTGATGCGTTTATGCACTGTGCAAAAGCACAGAAAAATCTGCTTTGTTCTGAAAAATAATTACGTTGTTTTTTCATTGAGTAATATTCACATTCTGTTTGAAAACTCATGACAAAAACAATAGTTTGGAAAAACATATTGACGTGCGAATTAATCACACGAAAAAATAGAACCCGGTGTGTGAGATGCCTAAACTCTAAATTAGCATATTTTCCTAAATGTAGAACTGTTCCTTTCACATTGTAAGGACTCACCTCCGGGGACAAAAAGCCAGTCTTCACAAAAGTTAACAATTCTATTCTGGTTTAGTTTAATACAAACTGCACATATATGGAGGCCAGAGAGCAGCTCCAAAAACACTCATAGAAATGGGTCACATTCACTCGTCAAATACATACTGCACGTACTGCTCGTACAAAGACTCATTATCACAGTCAGTAACTCTGACAAGTATACTCCACAAGGGCTCTTTCTCACTCTAATCTGGTCTGTCGCCTTTTTCTCTCTCAAACACCCTCATACTAACATATACTCGCAACCCCATTAACCCCATTATGACACGTTCACACACCTCCATGCACAAACAGAAAAACACATACAGTATTATGGCTCCAAAAAAACTGCAGACAGATACATTAGAGGAACAGGAGTTCACCAAAGTTGCCCTAAAAAGTACAAGGGAAATGTGATCAGATGTCCAAATTTCTTTCTCTTATTCCTCCTTTTTATTAAATAGTTGGTTGTGTCATTTTTTCTGTTGTCATTTTGCAAAAGCAGGTGTTCTGTACATTTAGGAGACATATCCAAATTCCTGTTTGCATTACACAAGATATTTTATCAAGAGGCTGCAAAAACTAGGAGATGAGTTGCTATTTTAGGGAAGATATATTAAATGCGGTCATTTCTGGGGCACTTTCTTTTTTCATTTCAATCTCCCCAATTTTCTTGAAGAGCTGTATTACTAAATTAATCTTATATAACCGGCTCTTATCTGGACTTAGGGATTAAAGCTCTTATCCAATTACAAACTTATCCAGCCCACTCTGACAGCCTACTTCAGCTTAAGGACACTGCTACAAGCCTAAAAAGGGGACACTTGTTCTCCCTGTCTGTATTAAACCTCTTTCTCACTTTCCTTTAATATACAGATGTTATCGATGCTTTAAACTCACAGAGAGGGAAGAGAGAGTGTGCTACAGACATCTACTGAGTAAACACAACGGGGGTACGCTCACTCTCTCTGTTCATCTAGCCCTCTGTCTCCACTTCATTCAGTAAAAAGATAGTATCTATTGTTTAGACCAGCATACAGGCAGGGGCAGTGTACAGAGATCTCAGTAATCAGGATGAAACTAATCACAACTCTGTCCTTATTTAGGTCACGCTTCTTCCATGGTTTTCTGAGTAAAGAGACAGATATGCTTTCTGTGTAAAATGAATGAAATGAGCGGTAAAGACAACACCCCATCTTCTGAGACTTCTCACAGCTTTACACAACGGGAGGACACTCATTCCCGTCGTCATTATCTATCCGTCTTTCAGCAGAGAGATGAATCTGTGCATTACAGCCAGCAGAGTGTTCATGTTTCAGACAGACTAAATCTTCTGAGTTATCACAACTCAACTAGCCACAACAGCAGGACACTCATTTACGTCATTTTATCTTCTCCTTTCCATACAAAGAGGATGTAACTACGTGCAAAAAAATACAAGTATCGTATGTTAGAGGACGAAAGTACGATAGTGCTTTAGTTTACATCCTTTGACTAAAATATAAGAGGTCACAAAAGCAGTGGTAACATAGGATGCTGTGGTGGAGTCCGGATCGGATATAATAATAATAATAATATCATTAGTATTAGAAGGCTGACCATTTCGATGACGTTACTGGCATGGTCGGACCTGAGAAGGTATATAGGCAACGGCTGCAGCATATTATATACACACAAAAATTAGTAATTTTAATGGCCCGGGTTACGCATAAGAGCCTGTGAGGGACAGGCCTGTAGTGTCTGACTACCACCACATGGAGGACGATCAGTTTCAGGCTCCACCTTCAGTAAAGGATCGTTTGGGGGTGAGTGACAGTGACCGTGTGTGGGTGGGTGTGGTGTGTGTGTTTTGTGGTGTGTGTGTGTGTGTGTGTGTGGTGTGTGTGTGTGGTGTGGTGTGTGTGTGTGTGTGGTGTGTGTGGGTGTGTGTGGTGTCTGTGGGGGGGCGCAGCCTACTGTCATGCACTCTCATTTATTGTATCCAAGCACATTATACAGTACATTTAAGGAAAAAGACTGCTTATATATTGTGTGCATTTAGAGAAAATAGAAAAACATGGTTGAGGTCCTGTTTGTTTAAGAAAATAGAGGCAAATAAATGGAAAATGTAATTGGACGAATTAATCCAATGGGATCGCTTGTTCGCTGCACGTAGGAGAGTTACCCCAGTTTGACCATAAATGCATGGAGGATTCACGAGTTTTGCCGTTTACTTTAGGCAAGTGCAGAGTTGGCAGATTTTTTTTACTATGGAACTAGCAGCTGTTTCTGCATCAACAATCTGTGTTGTTTCCCTAGGTTCCCTTGGTTTTAGAAGTCCCAAGGTCCAGGTATAAACGGTGGGGTGATCAGGTTTTTGCAGTTGCTGCCCCAAGACTCTGGAACAAGTTACCCCCTGATATACGTACTGTTACAGATGTCGCTCTTTTAAGGTCCAAACTCAAAACATATCTGTTCAGTCTTGCTTTTAATACGTAGCAGTGGTGTGACAATTTCCTTCTTTTGTTTCTTTGTAACCTTTTCTGATTTTACTGTTTTCTATGTTCACTCTTTCTATTGTATGTTGTGATTTTATTTATTTTGTTAAGTACTTTGGATACCTGCTGGTAGTTGTAAAGTGCTATATAAATACATTTTGATTGATTGATTGATTGAGGTTGGATTGTTTGGAATCTAGCTTGGTGTTGGTGCTTGGTGGTCTCAATTTCAAGTAATGCCCAGTGCGTCAGTCTCAGTTTTGTTGAACGCTGTAAAGCCTATACGTTGGGCTTTATTCTTGTAAGTGAATATGTTTGTGTGTTGTGTATGTGACAACATTACATCCAGCCCTTTGCCTAGTAAAGTTGATAGTATGCTGCATAACAGGTAAACATAGCTACTTCTCTGTCCTATCCCTGCTGTGGGCGTTTCAGCGCCCTGTCTCTGCGGCAGGTAGCATCGGTGGTGTTACTTGCCAGTGCACTGGAGCCTGAAGGCTTCAGGTTTCAGTCTGTTGGAACCCTCACCAGTGACCCTGTTGCATCAAAAGTACATTTCTCTAAATAGTCTGTCGCTAAAAAATGCTACAGACTCCAGGGGCTGTCGGAGAGCTAGCCAGTTTTAAGGCAGCTAGGCTTGAGTTGAGGACTAGTTTCCTTGTCAAAAGTAGCCTGTGAAAATGTGTCATAACTCCAGCTGCATTAGCCCAGTACAATTCATTACTGCAGCCAGGGTCCATACAGTATGACA
>NC_045746.1:17168907-17224206 GCF_008692095.1 Etheostoma spectabile
TTTCCAGACTTCTTGGTTTCCGTTTCCTCAGCCATGTCCGCTAGCCAAAGACTCTTTGTATGCTGTTGTTATGGCTGCGCTACTAGTGCTAGTTAGCCACGGAGTAGCTTACCATGCCAGTGATGTAGTAGATTGTGGAATTCCAACATGGCGGCGTGGAATGGAGTCAATCAGTCTGTAGCACTGCTCAGGTCTTATGAGGGCCCAGGTTGCTCTGACACGTTGCCCACGTCACATCTACGTCGTCAAGCTCAGTTGGAGGCTGCGCAGTAACACCTAGCCATCACCGGAAAAGTGCTTCTATTTTCCTTCACTGGTCTCTGTCCAGAACAACGGGATCTGTTGGGCCACTTCTTTAACTGTGTCTTGTTTCTTTGGGCTAACTATATTAGCTTTAGCCAGGCAGGGAGCAGCTTTTTGCTGTGAAAAATGGCCAGGAGATGTCATGATAACGTTGCATTAAGCAGGTGATTTAGTTTGTCTTTGCATAGAACAGAGATGCTGTTCTGTCAATTTTATAGCTGATTGTCTGATTTTGTTTACAAGATCCAGATGGAGTCTGGAGATGATGTGGGGTACTTATTGTTTACGGTTTACATCTTACTTTACACACTTAAGGCCTTAGCTAGCTCAGGGGAGAGACTGTATGACATAAACAATAAATAAATATAACAAAATGCCTTCTGCATTATTGTTTTGCTTTTCCATCCATTGTACAGAAGTTGTACAGAACCGTGATGTCTGAACCGAGGTACGAACCAAACCGTGACTTCTATGTACCGTTCCACCCCAACAAATTACCAGTACAACCGGTACAAATTATAGACACCAGCATCCACACATCACTGAACACTGCAGATTAAGTTAAGTTCGCCCTATCAACTTCAAATCTTGTTTCCACTACCCCCATGTGGCTTAAAAAACAGTTAATACAAGTTTAGACCATTGGAGGTCAACAAACATTTCAGGGTCTTCTTTGAAAAAAAACTTCCCCTGTCCTGCACCTCACAAAAGACGTTTTTCTAGTAAGTTGAGTTGTGCTAAAACAAAGAAAGTACAAGAATATTTTAGACTACTGGGAGAGATGATGAGGATACTGACAATACAAACAGGGTGGGAGGTGATACTGTATAAGAGACAGTCAGAGGTGAAGAGAAATACAGGTGGTCAGGGTTTAACGCAGTGATATCATGCCGTTCTCCCAGGCATAAGAGTGATTGCTCCAGACTAATTTCTCTATTCCCCTTTCAGTCCCTCTCCATCTGCCCTTTCTCTTCCTCCCTCCGTTGAATAGTCTGCCAAAGAATAGTAGGGGATATGGGACCAGAACAGATAAGCACCCCAAAAAAAATTCAGTCAGTCATGTGGCACACACAGGTATCAAAGCCAATCAGATAACATTCAAACTGCACGTCATCTATACAGCCAGAGACATAAAATGGGTGACAGATTCTCTTGCCTTTTCAATTCAATTTTAGTTTTATTGGCGTGATATGTAAATTAATGTTGCCAAAGCATATACAGAAAGAAAATAGTGGATAAAAGGAGAAATTTAAAAAGCACAAATTGGTTATATGAGAGATTATGAACCTCATAATACACTAAATGTTGTTCATCCTAAATGTTGTCTTTTTGGGATGTTTTCACAAGGTTTACATCCTAGCATACACACATACATGAATTTAAACCCAGACATAGTCTCAAATATGGATGTAATTGCAATACAATTTTTAAACAGCCTATGACTGTGGTGCTAGTTAACATACAGCAGGTAATGTTAGCCTGCCGCTAGCTAGTAACATCAGTTGGCTTAAGCACAGTTAAAATGCTGACAGGTAAACAGTGTGAAGTGTGAGTGTTTTTCACAGGAAAAGATTCTAACAACGGGACGTACGGTCTGCAGCTGAAGACACAGAGCAGACTGGCTTTATTTGAAACAACATACTGCCGCTGTCGGAGAACCAACACAGAAGGAACTTAGTGTTGTGTTTGAGTTCAGCTCGTAAGGTTTTATTACATTTTTTTGTTTTAATTATTTATAATAAATCATTTGAGCTTAATGGCCTTAGCAATACACAAGCCATTCTTTAAAATGTTGTTAATTTTACTTATTTAAGTTAACATACTACTTCAATTGCACTTTTGATAAGAGGACACACCTGTTGTTTTCCACAGTTTATATTAGAGCCCGACCAATAAAAGGATTTTGAAGGCGGATACAATATGAATATTTGGTTATTTAAAATCCGATATGCCAATATATCAGCAATTTTTTTTTCTTCTAATTAAATCCAAAAATGTTTTACAAAACATAAACAGAATTCCCTAACATTAGTTATTTGTAGTTATTTATGAGCTCTCACTAAAATAATATGATACTAGTTTTATTGTCACAACAGAACTTTAATATATCAACATATATTAAAGTTCCAATAAATAAAATGTACAAAATTACAAACGTAAGATATGAAACTTAAAGTCCTTTGAACAACAACACATTAACAAAACAAAAAAAATCAGTGCTGCCAACAGGGACGCTGTAGAGTGCCCTCTGGTGGACAAACTATGCAACGTCAATGCTCATAATATGGTTGACAGTCCGTTTTTATTTTTTAAATATGAATTAATCAGAATCATTTATTTGTCCTTATGAATGATTCTGTTTAATATATAGTATACATACATACACACACACACACACACACACACACACACTTAATTACTTGCTATGCTGATAGATCTGGAAATGCTTAATATTGGCCGATCATATCGGTCCGCCGATATATCGGTCAGGCTCTAGTTTATATAAATAAAGGAATAATTTTCTGTCCCTTTATTCTGAAACTTAACACTGGGAATCGTATTGAATCGTGAGTTGAGCGTCTTAAAGAAGGCCAACTAGATAAAGGCAGATATAAGACATTAAGACAGCAGGTGGACACACCCTATCACAAACTTAAAATGGTGGGTCACATACACACATTTCTACAAACACATACACACACGGGCAGGCAGGCAGGCCAGCAGGAACAGGATCCCACCATAATGTGATTTTGTCTCAATTAAAATGGTGGGAATTGGATCTGAGGTAAAAGGCCATGTCAAGAGAAAACAAATGGGAGCGGCGGCACATGCAGGAAGATGAACGACTGTCTGGGAGATCGAGCGATGAGATTGAGGTGAGACGGTGATAGAGGGAGAGAAATGATAGGAGAGGGGAGAGAAAAGCGGAAAAAGAGTTAGGGTGCTGTGGGGCTTTATCAATCCATTATGGAGAGGGCTCCTTCCTTCATATCTGTAACCCTGCTCTCCTCCACACATGATGATAGCGCTGACCTCGTCATGGAGAGGGGAGGTCATGAGCTGAGAGAGTGCACATGCGTGCATCCTCCTCCGTTTCTTCCTCCTCCTTTTGTTCTGCCATTTCATCTTATTCAACCCAAGTTGCTTCATCTATACGCATCTTCCATTTACCTCCATTATCTTTGTGTTACTTCTTATGCTCCATATTGTCCTCATTATCTGTTATTATCTGTTACTGTTCCTCTTCCATGTGCCACTTCCATTTTCCTTCTCCTCCGTATCTATTCCCGTTATTTTCGGAACAAATGAGTGACTTCTGTACGTCCATGAAGCATGTAATTGATGTTTTCCCACCAACTGTTCTTTAGTTTTACCAAATCTTAATAGGTTTTCTATTGCCAGCTCTAATACAATAGTGCATACATGTACATTGGTGGCTAAAGCTCATGGGTAGTATTTAGAGAAATCTGCCAAACTGATGAGATTGACATGATTTCTCTATAACAAAGTGAAAATAATCTTTATTTTTATTTTTTTCATGGTGCCTTTCTGAGTTTCTTCTTAAATTGCCCCCCCACACACACACACACACACACACACACACACACACACACACAGCTTTGACCCCACCATCTCCTTGTCTGTAGGTAGATGATATAATCAGATAAGTGAACAACATGACCAGCTTGTAAAATTAATGCATTCTGCAAAAAACTTTCGTTTGGCAGAGTATACTCCCAGGCTGAAAATGGAGACACTGATAACATATATCACGTATGCGTAAAATTTACACACAGTACGCTGACCCAGAGTCTGCATGACAGTAAACATATGTACTATCAGTAAAAACATTGGGAGAACATGTACTGCTGTCACTCGTACAATATCTAAAGTCTGTGTGGGACAGCAACATTTCACACAGTGAACAGCCCGTATTAGTTCCATCGTGAGCTCAGATGAAACCATCTGTGTTACTCAGATGAGACAGGTTTGCAGAAAAGCCATGCAATAAAAATGTGCTGAGATAATCTGAGGTACTGAGGGAAGGACCAGTCGTTTGCTATTGAAGACACATGGAAACGTGGCTCAGTTTGAGTTGGCATGCCTTGTTGGCACAAGTACTGTGGTTATTCTTTATAATTTGCAATCATTGAGATTGAAAATAAAATCATTGCGGCTGTGTACAAAGGTATAAGCTGTACATTAGTATAAACAGTGTTTGGTTTCCTTATTTCATTTTCGTAGTGATAAGTTTAGCAACACACCCACACCAACTAATACCCTTGGGTTTTTAAGTCCTATAGGTGTCAGGCTTTAGGTCCTATAGGTGTCAGGCTTAACAAGGCCTTAAAGTATTAGCCAACTTTGCTATTATAAAAATGCATCTACTGCATCTACAAAACAGATAATGACAAAAACTGAAATTCTGTCCAATGTCTCCCACTAAAATACACTTTTTACTTTTAGTTTGATAACAACTGACACAAAGATACAGTTTCCTTAAATAGTGATCTGTACTTTGATATCTTATCAGCATATTGTAACACAAGGTACATTGCGATAAGAATGTAAGCCTGTGAGGGAGAACTGCCACACACTGTGATGGGATCTCAACCAGTAAGCCGGGAACAAATGCAGTTAGTACTGTGTTTGATGTTATACAGTAAGGAACAATTGGCCATGTTGTAGAAACTACAGATTCATAAGTTTGCCATCCACTTGCCTTTTGTTGCTTTTTTTCCTCATCCATCCAGTGAAGGCAAGGCTCTAATGTAGAAGCATACCTATATACTATAGAGCTGAGACCAAATCAATTGGCTGATCTTCTCAAATAAGGTTTGGCTGGATTTCTCTGCTTTACATCATTGTATACTGAATATGTTGGGATATGGGATTGGGACAGCTGGTTGGACAAACTAAGGCATTTAAGAAATATCACCTTGTGCTTTGGGAAACTGGACTGGACATTTTTTCAATATTTAATATAGATTAAACAAACACTTAACGAATCGAGAAAATAATCTTCAGATTAAACAATAATTAAATAATTTGTTGCAGCCCTACTATACCTTGCATGGCAGCTGGATTCTCGCAATATCATGAGCTCATGCAAGAATCACGGCATCACATATCACCTGACAGATGATTGTCAGACTTCAAGTAACATGTTTATGTCAGAACAGCAGTGGATCGAACCAATCAGCATCCACCGAAGAGCTACTGGCAGCTACGGGTGTGGTTTTTGGGTGTGTATGACAGCAGCACCTGTGACGTGATAGACAAATGGTTCATCCAGTCACCAGCCAGGTATATTTTCAAATAAAAGTGCCTGCCCTTTCCCAAACAGTTTTTCAATGACTGCTTCTCAGAGGGTTCTGACATCCAAACCATCTGGCACATCAGGGGAACTATCTCATACATGAATGAAATTGTCATTTTGTGCCGTCTCCTGTGAAAGTGTGACCCTGCTCGTGTTTATTTTTAATGATAATATAGGCATTTCACACCTTTTAATTGGATTGTGTACATGAGAAATGTGATCAGTTTACTATGTGGAAGACTCTTGAGGTAAACCCACTTGGATTGAACAGTTGATGTTATTCACCACTGCTTAAAAAATACAACCTATGGCAAAAATAAGATGCACAGTGATCACTGTCATATTCTTGTGTCCTGTCTCATGATAATCATTACTAAATACTTAAAATGGGAAGGTAACATTCATAGTGACACTATATTTCATTTGATAAAGGCTGGACATGCTTTAATCATGGTATGAAACATGGTAAGCGGGGCTAGGACAGAAACAGCCTGCATTGCAGAGCGCTCCCTTGGGTGATTCTGGGCAGAGAAAGGTGATCTGTGATGAATCTCTTGTTAAAAGGTCAATACAAAATATCAGCTAGCCAGATTGCCTGCATTGATTTGAACTAGATCGTTTTGCAGACAGACATTTGGCAGCAGACAGAGGACAGCTCTGGTGGAAAAATGCTCTGTTGAAAATTCACCCTGACAGTGAAAGATTTCTAAAGCAAAACAGCAGTAAAGTAATCTTTCTGAGGGAAGAAGATCAATTCTTTTGACTTACAGCAGGTCAGTTCTGCATGGACACAGGCTCTTAGCAGTGACATTAGCCACAAAAAGTGACTAACATGGGTCACCTCTTATCCCTTGTTACAGCTCTAAGTAATCTATAGTTAGACTGTTTCTTTTAAATAATTTTAAGAGACCTGAAAAGGTAGGACTAGGGATGTAACGATTACCTGTGTAACAGTAAACCACGTTAGAAATGTTGACAGTAAGAACTCCCCTTTTCATTTAAAATATCCTTATCGCGTGGAAATCCTGTGTTTAATCCTTCCCAGCTTCATTCGAGGCTCTTGAAGTCGCTGAGTGCACTGTGTAGCCTACAACATGTGTTTCTTTTCTCAAAGTTGGAATCATGTCAGAGGGAGGAGATGAAAGCACTCAGGACATTTATCAGCCTTGTAAAAAAAAAAAAAGTACTTATCCTCAGTTTGTGTTACTGAGCAATATGTTACATGTTAATTATTACAGAGGAATTAATGTAAACATTTAGTTTTGGTAAATAATGTAATAGAAAGTCAGATGCTTATTAATGTGCAATATTATTTGCTTATGTTTCAGAACCACATCCAGCGTCAATTACAACTTCATAGTTAACTTCATGTTGGAGTTGTATATAGATATCCGGGATCTCAAAGTCAGACATTTTCTGACATTCAGACATTTTCTCTGGTTCAAGTTCTTACTGGACACCCTACAGCTGGCCGGTGTTTTAGCAGCCAGTTTTCAATCATTTTTACAAGCCTATTGCCTATATGTTTTAATATAATGTACACTGTTACACTTTTGATACTATTTCAGCTTTTGTATCAGTGCTTTCTGAACATATTGAACACTTTAAAAAAAATACAGCGATAATACCAAAAATCATGATAATTTTGGTAATTAAATGTTCAAACTGGTACAGTGCATTGCTAGGTAGGACTATCAAGTACTTTGCAAGAATAAGATATAAATATTAAAGAAAAGTCTAAATAATTGTGATTATCATTTTGGCCATATACGTGGAGCCCTACCTGCAGGCTCTGATATAGGTGTGTGCATGTTTATGCATGCATTAAGGCATGTGTAAAGGTGTGTGAAAGCATATGAGAAAGAGAGCAAGAGAGGCTAGAGAGATGGAAAATGGGTATGAATCAGCGTTGACCCCTGGACCACAGAGAGACTGATATTGAAATTACCCTGCTGCTGAATATTGTTTTGAATAGAGCCAACTGTGAGATGGCTTCTGGACACACATGGCTGGACTCCATGTAATATCACACACACACACACACACACACACACACACACACACACACACACACACACACACACACACACCTTCAATGTCACTTACAGAGCACTCTTGTGAAAGAAAATGCCCTAGCGCACATGGGTAGAGGGAAAATGTGGAGTTGAAAAAAAAAACATGAAAGTGGGAATTGCGGTGTGAAAGATAAATTGTAAGAGGGAAATTGAGAGGGTAAGGATGGGGGGGAACAGAATCAGACACCTGAAGAGGTAAAGAGAGAGGAAAGAGATATGTATATGAAGAAGAAAAATGAAACAGACATCCAAAATGAAGAGAGAGGCAAAGACCAGCAGTGAAAAGGGTGAAATAGAGTGCAGCTTATTTGAATGGCTCTCATACTCAAGTCTTTTGACTCTCTTTCCCCTTATTCTGCCTTGACTGTGCCTGAGCGTACTAATGTATCGATCTGGGATTGGGACTGACTGAAAAGAGTATGGAGTCATTTAAAGTTTAGTCCTACTTACTGTCAATCTCAGAGGACAAGAGTTAAACATGATAGCTTCAACTCAGTAGTTCTGTCCCACTCTCCCATTGTCTGTTTTTAACCACACTTGTCAGTTCATTGCTATTTTTGATACCCAGAGATACCCAGTGAGAGATAATTCACCAGATTACCTAGCGTCAGAATCTCAATCAGATGTTAATCAGTTTGTCATCCTGTGATTTTATGGTAGAAATAACACGTGTCACGAATCTCTCCACAAAAGGATTTAGTGAAAGGCAAAAGACCTCCTTTTGTTAGTGTTATGTGTTGGAAGTTCTACGTTTGTCATAATGTATGAGTTTGGAGCTAAAACAATTAGTCAATCAAAAAATTTGTCGATTTATTTTCTATCAATCAGTAGTTTTTTTTGTTGATAGTAAAAATATTCCTTGGTTACAGCTGTGATATTCGTTGCTTTTCTTTGTCATATAAAAGCAAACTGAATATCTCTGGGACTATTGGTCAGACAAAACAAGCAATTTCAACACGTCACCTTAGGCTTCAGGAAAATTATAATGAGTCGTTATTCTCTATTTTTTATTATTCCAAGATAATAATCAGCAGAGTTTGGCCTTTAGCAGGGAAATTTTCGGAGCTCTCCAACTTGAATACTAAACACACAGTATTTCTAATCCGTAAAACCCCTGTACAGGCAAGTGTTCCCATAGTATTCATATCAAATTAGTGTAATCCTGTTAAATGCAACCAGTTACAACTCAGGCGGTATTGCTTAAAGCGTCACTGGGCCTGAAAGAAATATAGCCTTCTTCACAGGCTGAATCATAACTAAAGCTCAAAACATTTGCTTTTATTGGCAACATGACATACTGACAGGAGACAACATAAACACTTCCTGATTATTTATTTTTCCTGACCAGCCAGTAACAGAAAGTCTCTTCTTATTTTGATTTCAGATTTATGCATTTTTCACTAATTTTTGGAATTTCTCTAAGGCATACTGCTTTACCTACGACTAAATGTACACAGCATTGCAGAAATCTATATGACAACGTCAACATTTGATTACCATACTGTTTTTTAGTATTTGCAGCCAATTTCAGTCACAATATCTGTAACCATAATATTTACAAAACAAACAATAATTGCACTAAATGTAATCCTCAACATAAGATCTATGGGATCTCCTGGGGTCGATGTTGAAATGTGTCACTGCTTTTTCCTCTGCATACTTTAAAATGTTTTGTTGTTGAAAAGTCGGTCACTTTACTTGTTGAATCTGTTAAATTAAATTGGTAGAAATGCACATTACGATAAACTTGAATGCACATTATATGAAAGGCACTTAGAAAATTATCCACACAAATTTTTCCCCAGCCTTAATTTGAGGCGGGCCTTTAGTTGTCTGTGTTGACCCAAAAAAAAAAGTCACATGAACACACATTTGAAACATGTTCATAGGCTAAATGCGTCTCTTGGCAGGCGCGCGCGCACGCACACATGCAGCAGCGCGGTGGCTAAGTGGTTAGCACTTCTGCCTCACAGCAACAAGGTTCTTGGATCGAATCCAGGTCGTTCGGGGTCTTTCTGTGTGGAGTTTGTATGTTCTCCCTGTGTTTGCGTGGGTTTCCACCGGGTGCTCCGGCTTCTTCCCACCATAAAAGACATGCATCCTAGGTAGGACTACAGTTGAAAAATAGCCAATTGGCTAACACTGACGCATTTACAGAAATTTTCATTATTGTGCATTGTCCTATGCACAATTTTATAATTTGAACTAATTGAAATTACAGACAAGGAGGACAGTGTAGGGAATCATAGGCCCTGCCATGACTTGGCCTGAGAGATAAACTAGACATTGAACCTAGACAGTCTTTCACAACTTGCATGACGAGCAAATGTGATCTGGCAGGAAGGCCGGAGACACTAAGCCCGTCATATACATCGTCAATCTGGCTGAGAGAAGGAAAAACAAATGTGATAAATTGTCTTACCGGTCATTCATTTCATTCCCGTCACACCACATCTTTTAAATTGGGACATTTTCTGGCTGATATCATGTTGTCTTATCCTCGAATTCTTATTACCTACATGTAGATATATGCATCCTGTATCCCTTCCTTCATTTTCACAGCAGATACTGTGAACACCACTTTCTCTTCCTCCCTATGTCTTTTGCTGGCAGGAGATAAAGTGGAACTGCCACTTGTGTGGGTAAGATAATATTTATGTAGCATGTGAAGGTCATTTATTAAAAGAAAAATGGCTTATTACTGGCCACGTATGATGACTTGATTTATTCTCTCCTCTGTTTTTTTCTTTGCAGCCATCCTCTGCCTGTGATACAACTGGGGTTCTCTACTCTTCTCTTCCCCACTTACAAAATCTATACATTTTTTCTCACTCTCACCTCCTTCTTTTCTCCCACTCAGGGCTGATTAACTAAGAGGACAAATTACAGGCTTGTATCTATTAGTGCCGTCCAGGTGCTCTGGCCTATTGAGCGATCAGAACTAAAAAGGTCTGCAAAACATACACTGCTGCCAGGCCCCCTAGATTTAGATAAAGTCTCTTTATGCACCAAAGGACAAAGGAACATGACAGGTTGGAGATTACATCATTTTGGTTTTGCACCAGCTATCTGCTTGTTAGTCATGTTAGGCAGCAGATTTACGACCTAGTCGCATCATTCAAACTGGCCGCTTTCTCTGTCCTAAAATAAATGATTGTACACAGGGAGTTGATTTAATTTGTGCCATGCTGAGTCCCCAGTCAAATTAAACTGAGTGTTTACAAGGGATAAATGCAAAATGGCCCCTACACAAAAGACCTGGAAACTGTAGGAGCTCTGGCAGCATATGAATGTAAAGCGAACAGTGTGAACTCCTCGCTCACTCAGCTGGGGATTTGGTGGGACAGAAGAAACTATTATTTTTCTGTTTTTGATAAAGAATGCTATCAGATAAGACGTCAACTCTAGTCCGCAAACGAAAGCTGTAACATGCGTGAACTCTGTGTGTGTTTTTTAACATTGTCTGATGTATTGGTACTTGTCTCATAAAGTCTTCTAAATGAAACCACAACAACTACAAAGTACCACAAATAAGGTGTGATAAACAATTTAGCAAAAAGGAATGAGAGTTTACTATTACTATTATATCACAGGGTGTAAATAAATCAGCTTGAAATTCCTCCTGCTGTCCAGAAACGGCTCTCCAAGACTTTTTCACTAAAACTGTGAACCACTCAAGTTTCTTTAAATGAGCTATACAATATTGCTCTTCATATGTATCCACTTGCTGCCTTTACTACAAATATAGCAATATATTGCAGACCGAAGTGAACTTCTCTATTACCTTCCACCATGCCCAAACCATAAAGGGTCATGTCACATATATAATTAAAGATTTTGAGCTATACATGAAAAATCTGAAAATCTCTTTCATAGTGTGTTCAGTGGCACAAAACCATAGACCATATAGATGATTGGACAATGCGTCTCCACTTCCTCCCACCGTAACAAAGTAAAGCCCAAGTATCCCAGATATGGGCACTGCCATCATCACTAATAATAAGCAAACTTATCACCAAAAAAAAGGAATGTTTGATTCTTTAGTTTTGCCCATGTTCCATGTGCTAACATGGAGGGGAGGGGACCGGGCGCTATATGACATGTTTTGGATTCACTTCTACAGTCTATGCATCAAACCCTAGACTAAACAACTTTCTAGGGCAAATATTAAAAAGACCTGTCAATCATATTCAAAGTGATTGCAGGATCCGTCCTCATGCTGAGAATCTTGGTGGTCTATATGACCTTTTTAGTTTTTTATTTACATTTAGATTAGGAATTGTGCCTTTAATGCACTTTCACATACCTCCACCAATGCTTTCCTCAGGACTAGATACATTTGAGAATCTTATTTTTCAAAATGGATGTCAAGGACCGCTCTGAATGTATTCATATCAACAACATGACATTTAAACAGGTCTCTCTCACTCTCTCTCTCTCTTTCTCTCTCAAATCGAATTAGATATAGAGACAAGTGAATGTCATATGAGCTAATGAACACTTCACAGGAACAAAACATCAAGGTAGATGAAAGATATTTTATAAGTGCAATCAAACACCCAAAAAACCTCCCATGCTTACCACATTTACATTCATGACAAAAACTTCAGTGAAGTTTACACTTCTCAAAACACACACATACACACACTGATGTGTATGTGCATCCACAAAGCCGCTGGTCCTTCATTACTTATTAATGCTTTCACACAACCTTCGTAACTGGAGAGCTATTTCGGGGGGCAGAATGATCTTCGAATCATCTGCCAGCGAGCCAATCTCTCCCTGTGCTCATCACTCTGCTGCCCGACTCTCATCACTTTTTCTCTCCCTGCTCATCACTCCTTTACTGAGAGCAGGATGGTGGTTACAGCCAGGGCATGACAGGGTGTATTGAAGGGTGTGTGCATGTATGTGTGTACACTTGTGTGTAAAAAAGAGACAGAAACAGAGATTATGCTGCATCATGTGGTTAGACAGTGCCAGGTCAAGCTTGTCTGACACTGTGTAGTTAAAGGGCGCCCTCTATAGGTCACTAAGTGAACTACATCCTGATTCAGGGGTCAAAAAGGTCAAAGAAAATAAGTTAGACTGTTAAATAGTCATGATCTCCTGTTGCTTTAGCTATTCTGTTTAATTACACCAACAATTGTCACAAACACCAACAGAGACATACCAGAGAAAAGAGGGAAAGGAAGATACAGTTCAAATGAGAAATGAGAATAAGTGAAAGGGAATAAAAGAAAAGGAACATAAAGTAAAGGTACAGAGAGTGTAAAATGGAGCATGTAAAGATTGGACCAAAGTATTGTAGGCACCAACTCCATCCCTTGATTAACTGACTGTTTCAACTAACCCCAATTTTGTTTTAAAATGTTAAAAACCCTGTTTCAGGCTTTGGGATCTTCCGTCAAATGGAGACAGGGGTCAATTTATTTATAATATGCCCAAAATTTGAAGAAAAGAAAAGAGAAATGAAAACCTCCCCAAATGTATTCCAAAAAAGATCATCTTAACCAAGAACAGGTGTTGGGAAACAGCAGCTAACAAATACCAGGTGTGCCGGCTAATTACTGAGTTGCATCAATTAGGCTGATGATGTCACAGACCTAAACTGCTCATATAAGAGAAAATCAATGGATATCAATACTCTCAAAATTACAGTATGTAAACAACTTAAGTTCAAAATGGCAATGGCAAATTATGCTGCTGTAATAGTCCATAAAGCATTGCCTGCTAATGAACTGAAGTAGTTTACAGGGCGTTGAGAGGGATGGGTGTCGAAAAGGACTGATGTTCAATATGGTGCAACCGTTTTCAGCCTGTGACTGATTGATGCAAGTGAGCAATCAGCTGGCACACCTGGTGTTGTTTGCTGGCACCTCCACCTGCTCATGATGATGGTTTTAAAAAGAAAACTGAAAGCTTAAAACAGCAAATATCGCTCTTTTGTGTGTGCGTCTGTCTCTCTCAGAGAACACTATTCCTTTTAGTTCCTGTCAATGCTCCCTGCATGTATCACAGCACCTCTCCTAAGTCTCTTCAAATACACTGAATCAACACTCCCATTTCACTCTCCCTCTTTCACCCATACACTTACTCATAATTGTCGAGCTGACTACCTACTGAGTCTTCCACAATGAGAAAATCCAGTTCCGCTGCAAAAACCAAGTGTGTCTCCAGCAAATCCTTTCCTCAATTTGGAAATACAGTCTACCCAGCTTTGAAGTGAAGTAGTGAAGAACTAATCTCTCTTGTACTAACTTGAATGATATTGATGGTTAATAAAAAAACATCTCAGAAAACTCTACAGGTAAGCTGAGGACAGTGTGCTACTGCAGCCGAAGCTCAAGAGTGTCTGAAATCCCCTGGGAGCAACAACCTATTGTGTTCACTGCACTTGCAGTTTTACCCTGTCTGAATCAGCCATGATGCTCATCAAATGAAGTAGAAACCAGACTCCTCTGTGAGGAAGAAAGCTCAATCATCTTCATGATTGCCCCAATCCAGGCCAAACAACAAGAGCACTTCCAGCTACATGAAGTCAACCTGCCTGAGATTTAGAACTGCAATGGCCAGGAACAAGATCTTCCAGACCTTTACTTCTACTTCCTTTTGTCCCATGATTCAGACTACATTCTTTTCCTAATGGTAGTGATAGCGATGCTGAGGACAGAAGCACAGGTGGTCAATCTTCCACATAAAGGTCAAAAGCTAAAGGTTATTCTTAAAATTAATCATTTGCATCACAAATAATGCTCACCCAAAACATTACAAAACTTATAAACTCTCTTTTTCCTTTAAAAGGTTGTGTGTATCGTCCTGAATGGCCTGTCTCCAGAAAAGTCTAAGTGGAAAAGTTAGGGCTACATAGGCAGTCAACATATTGTTTTAGGTAACTCTGCAGCCATGAATTTACATTCAGTATACAATAGACTGTTAAAGCATTAAGTTAAATTATGTTTTTCTTTCTGCTGTGAAACATCCAGTACATTATAATAAATAACATTTCAAATAGCATTTGAACGAGCCCATTTGAATTTTTCTCTTGCTTCACTGCATTATGTTGATTTATGTTTACAGGATTTTTTTCCTGCAACCAATGTAAAAACATCAGAATTAAAATGGAACTGTTTATGCTCTATTGAATCACATCCCATCATTTCACATCATGTCACATCACACACTAGGCAATATCAAACCACTGCAGCCTAAAATATATCAGTCGTGAATTGGATCATTGATCACATGTTGAGTTGTGTAACATATCACTCTAGAGGGAAAGATACTAATTTGTAAAAAGAAAAAGGAGGGTGCTGGTTCAAAGCAGAGTGCCATTTCTGTATAAGATCTGCAGCTCAAACACTTCCAAACTCTCATCATTGTATATGTAGTCCTAAATATGTACCAAGTCCAATCATAGATTAGCAATCGTAACCTGGCACATCAGGCCTGTCAGGATTTGGATTTCTCCACATACTGAAACAGTGCACGTGGCTGTTGTAAAAGCAACGCTTGGCACTTGAAGAGGATTGTGCCTAACTTCAGTCTTTCCAAAAGCAAAAACACAAGCAAAATTGTAAGGAATGGATTAAACACAATGACTGTTTGTAAGAGTCTGAATAATGAGTAATAAACTTACTATGATATCCAGTAACGTTTTTTGGCACGGGCGAAGCAGGCAGCCGCCTGGGGCGGCATTTTTTCATGACACGTGGGGGGCGGCAAGCACTTAAAAAAATCCTTTAAGCAATTTTCTACTTTATTATCTATCTTTTCACTGTGTGGGGAAGTGGGAAATTGGCGCCCATGCTTGCTGAGAAGGTATCGTGCACAGAGCTGTGTGAACAGGGGAGCGGTGGACAGTTCACCTCCGGGTCAAACGGGTTGCTGCATAGGCGCCGATCCCGTGGGTGCTCATTATTAGCGGACCAAGCTGATCGTGGTTACATGTCAGTTAATTTCCAGTTAGTTCATTTCCAATTCTGTATTTCTGATTAGTGACGCTGTCTTGAGTTGAAAGATTGACTACTTTACGGCTTTATTATCGAGTTAAAAGGCGTGTGTGTTCGTGTCAGACGCTGTCCATTGCCTAAGGTTCTGAAATGCACATTTTTTTTTACTACTTTTCTTTTTAAAAGGGCGTGCGTCTTTGAGCACCCTGTGCGAAATGACGTCACATGCTGTTCTGCGATCAAAATGGCTTATCAAATTGATGTTAGACGTTTTAAGGTGTTTCCATTCATTTTTGCACTGAATCGCACAACATTCAAGCAAACTTTCGCGAACAAAGTTTTTCTAGACAAAATGGATCGCGAACGCATTTCTTTTGAGTCGATAAGCATGAAATCGAATTTAACTGTTGCCATAAGGCATTTTTTATTCAATATCGCTTAATTGGGATAAAAACGTGTGGATGTACACATAGCTACTGTAGCTCGAGCAGAGACGAGCTTCAACGAGGTCAACGATATCCCAGGAACGGCTGACGGACCTTGCCATCAGCATCAATAGGGGAGCAGATTTAATACAACATCACTGATGATATCGCATTAAGGAAGGCCTCAAAGGTTTGTTTTAGTTTGTGTTTTCTGTTCTTAGTGTACATTTGTGTGATGAAGGATTTGTGCTATTTAGAATATTTATTCTATATTTTATTTGTATATCTTATTTTTAATATTTTATATTATTGTTGCTCTCTGCTCTGGTTAATTTTGTATATATTGTATATATTTTGGCACATTTAAATATATATTTTATTATAACGTAAGTGAAAGAGAAAATTATATTTCTCAATTGCACAAATCCTTCATTAGAACATTTGCAAAACACACTTAAGAGAATCCAGTTATTTAGCTATTGCAATTACAACAGGAAACACACTTTTTAAAGTGCACAATCTCCACCTCCAACATTTTCAAAAGACAATGAACACAATTCTGCACAAAATATGACAGTGTAAATTATCAGAACATAAAACAAATATACACTATAATTTAGTAATTCTGCAATATTCTGCAGAAACATCATGGGGGGGGGGGGGGGGGGTCTCAAAGTAATTCAATGTAGAACCGCCACTGATGTATCACAAAGCTAGCTTGAAATGTTGAAGTTTGGACTTGGGTGACCCAGGTGGAAACTATCACGTGCCTCCCTCTCACTGTGCAACTCATAAGTAGTCACGATTGAAAACAACAAGGCCCCCAGCACTTCTGCTAGCTGTTGGTGTGATACTAGAGGTATGAGGGCAGTGTTGGCAACCTATCGCTTTGCTGTTTCCAAATCCCTTTTTCCCCTCTTGATTTCTTCCTCATTCACCCACATTCATAGAAAACTGATGATTCCAGGTTTGCCTATTGAAGCCTATGATTAGCAAGCTATTAGGCCTCAAGTCAGACAGAAAGACCAAGCAGGGCAAAGAAAGAGTAAAACAAAAATGCTTGCCTGTAGGGCTTTTTAGTCAGTTTCTATAGAATGAAACTCCTGTAGCTGCATGAGGGCAAGACATCCAAGATGTAGCATCGCTCGCTACAAGGCAACTTCATAGCAAGATCTAAAAGGGCACTGCAGGGCGACAATAAAACAGAGCTGTGCTGGGAAACAGTGTACAAAATGAAAAACAACAGCGAGGCCCTCAAAAGACAGGGATAAAAGAGCTTTCCCCCTGCTGTCTGTTCCCAGGACATGACTAATAAATCACTTTCACACCATCAATCAGCAGGCATCAAGTGCAGGACCCAAGTGATCGATCCATATGCCATCACACCTGAAGAAAAAGAGGAAGTAGATACAGAAACAGCAGTCTGTCATGTATGCAGGGGAGCACACTGGTACACAGCCGTGAAAATGTGGATATTACACTAGTCCGTATTGCGATTTTGATACAATTGTGATTAATTGAGCAGATATTACCATTAGGGTTCGATCCAAATATCCAAATATTACAATATTCATTCAAAGGGTAGGCATTTGATTTTCCATTTTGGGATTTGAATATTCGTTTTGTTTTTTTTAAACGTGCATGCGGGCTGAAATTCACTGTGGTGTTTTGTTGGGCTTAATCTGCTTGCTAAATGTCCGCTAGCCGCTGGCTAATTTACGCATCGCTTTGTCGTCCATCTCAGCCAAGCATGAAGAAATGTTGAGTTACAAGCTTTTTTTTAAACTTTTGAGTACGTTATAGGTTTACAAAAGGTTTAAAAAGCCCAAAGTCCACCCCAAAGGAGCTCACAATCTCCAACAGAAAACCCTGTTCACCGGTGCCGGGATAGCTCAATTGGTAGAGCGAGTGTCCATATCTGGAGGTTTACTCCTCAATGCAGAGGGCCCGAGTTCGACTCCGACCTGCGGCCCTTTGCTGCATGTCATTCCCCTCTCTCCCTCCCCTTTCATATCTTCAGCTGTCCTGATAATAAAATGCCCAAGAAATAATCTTTAAAAAAAACAACCTGTAAATGAAATGCTCCAAACAGCTCTATTGTAGTCCAGCCTTTACTTCCGTGACAAACGTGCGTCACTTTGTAACAAGCGTTATAATGCTCTCCTAGCTGCTAGCACAGGGCACTCCCTCATACTCTGATTCTGACTGGCTAGTAGTCCTTACCTAGCTATTGCGCATGTGCAACTCCAACAAAGATGGAATAGAAGTGCCATGCCTCACTCGGTAGCTAAAACAAAGAGCTCAGCACACAGGGTGAAAAGAGGAGCTGCTGCAATGTGCAGTACAACAAAAATATGTTTTTTTTTAGAAAATAAAAGCATGTAAACCTATTCTGATATAACCTCTAAATACAATTATAAACCTGAAAATGAGAATAATATCAGCACTTTAATATATCTGTTGTTACAGGCAGTATGAAACATATCACAGCTGAGAAAAACACACACACTGACAGACTCATATACAAAGAGAAACCACACAACTCACTTGCACACAACATGACCTTACACACAACACACATACACACATCAATGACAAGAAAAAACTAAAAAATATATCACAGATAAAGTAAAATGTCCATCCATTGGAGGCAGGTTACTGCAAGATTTGATCAAAATACCTTTATTTAGGACTATACATCCTCACTTCAAAACTTCCCCAAAAAAGTGTGGACTTTTGACCTCCTGTTTCTCTAAGGAAACCAACCAGAACATTCTCTGTGAAATGAAGTTTCTCTTTAGTGCCATTCTCCCTGCAGCAAGAGGAGAAGAGAGGGGCGAGCAAAAGGAGAGGACAGCGCAGCACTTTGTTGTCCCCCATGGATGTCGGCTTCGTCTAATACCCATTAAGGCAAAAGTGCTGAGAAACAAGAGACTTTTTTATTTAAACACAGCCTTCCCTAATCTAATTACCTCAGCAATTAGACTGTGCTGTCATGAAAATTAAGTTGCAGAAGGCAGTGCGGGAGTTGACATGCTTTGTTTGTCTTGGCCAGCCCATAGATGGAAGAAAACGCTTCTGAGAGTTGGCATAAAATGTCATCAGTTGCTACGCCTGTGGCAAGTGTGTGGCCAGTGATGGGTCTGTGCCAGTATGTGTGTTAAGAAAGGATACTATACATGCACTGCATACAGTACATATACATACACATATGTATATACGCACATCTGTGTGTCTGTATGTATCTCTGATTGGTGACAGGTATATCTTTGCTTCACAGCTAGTCACAATCTCCATTAGGAGATCATGGGATCTAAAACAAGGCTTTCAGAAACACGTCCATACATCCTTGGTGCTGCGAGTCACGTGTTTGGATACCAGCCTGAGCTTGTTGGCAAAAACACAGAGTCACACACAGACGGAGATATGAGAGGCAGCACACGGCTTGGTTTAAGTACAGATGGGCATGGACAAACAAGGCAGAGCATAGTACGGACACAAAACAGAGAAATAGAGAGAAAAGAGAGGGCCGTAAAGACATGGGTATGTAGGTGGTTGTCATGTGCCAATAAGAAGGAAGGAAATAATTCAAGCTTTGCATCATCACTTGTCGGTATTTAGAGTGTGTGCGCGTGCGAGAGAGAGAGATCTCTTTACCACCCAGTCTCCCAGAACACTCTGTCTCACTACAAAGTCAAACCAAAATTGATTTATTATGTATTTCCCTTGACGGGACATTATGGCTGCTGATTAGCACTGGTGGGTGGAGGTCTGATCACACACTGTTCTGTACACACACACACACACACACACACACACACACACACACACTGTATTCAGACAAAAGGCGTCAACTGCATCTGCACTAGTTCTTGTACAGTCATTGTTGTTGTTAGGCAAAAAAGTGTTGTTCATTCTTATGACACTCATCACACTCACAAATACGCAGTCACGTCTCCAACATTTCCCAAGAACAGACACACAGAAGTCTGTTTTCTGTTGCCAGTGGTAAGTTGCAAGTTATCAATCAGAGCAGAGGAACCTTGAGGTGTGAGAGAGTGTGTGCGTGTGTGTGTGTGTGTGTGTGTGTGTGTGTGTGTGTGAGACAGACTAAATGTAAAATGCAACATGCAGTTTCTATACATGCCTTTGGAAGAATTGCATATCCTAGATTTGAGCTGCTAATGACGCTAAAGGCAGTAATTTTGCTAAAATATGCAAATCACACACATGAATTCTACCTTCCTGACTGTGCGGCAGTAAAAGGCTGTTAAACTTGGATTCTCTTTTGGTCTCCAACATCAAACATGAGCAGAAACAACAACAAAAGATCAGAGACCAAAAACTTACATCTGGGCAATAAATCAATGAGGAAACTCCTTTTACCTGACATATCTGAGGAACAAAAGTCCTCTGAAAACAACACAGTTGGCCTTCATAGTGCACTGTGCTTTGTCACAACATGTTGCTGCACCACAGTCCTGCATATAGTGGCTGTTTCATATTCAATGAGTCTTTTGTCAGCGGTGTGCTGTATGACATGAGAAATAGAGGCATAGCAGTGAAAGATTTCTGAAATGCATTTCTTCACCTCATTCCCTGGTTCCTGCATCTCTTAATTAAATCAATTTCACACTCCTTTTTACCTTTTTTTCTTCTTCTCTTTCCATCTCTCTCTCCCTGCCTTTCTCTCACTCTCAATCTCTTTGCCCTGTGTGACTCCCCGGCCGCAGTTGATTGATGATGAGAGAAATCTTCCAAGGACAGGCGCTTGTTAAAGACAGGCCAGTATGTTCTGTCAGTGGAAGCAAACAGGGATGTCTCCTATCTCCTTAAACTATTGCTTCCTACTTTTGATGATGACTTTGTGATAACGGCCCAAAATGATGGAGGGAAAAAAACTACTACAAAAGGGACACAAACTGTCTATAAAGATACGGCAAATGACCACAGAGTCCCAAAACAACCCCAAAGAAAACAAAAATGACCAAAAAGAGACAAAATCCCCAAAAGAAGCAATATGTATCTGGAAATTGCAGTTTTTTTTAATTGTAAAGTGGAAGACTTATGTGTTCTTATTTGGCAGGGGGTTTAAGCGTCTTTCCTCAAGAAAATGTGACGTATGTACAGTACATTAATTTCCCTTTCTTCCTGTTTTCTGCTCCCCAACCTCCCCAGCTTCACTACCAGGCCCATTTTTAGCATTTCTGCTGAGGGAGAGCCTTGTCACCAGAGGGAGTGCAGGATGGGGGTGATAGCTGTCCGATTGAGAAGGGTGAAAGGAGAGGGAGATAGGATGAGGAAAAAAGGGAGCTCTGCGGTCTCTGCTGAGCCCCCTCCGAGGCCCCTCCAGGGAGGGCCGGGGTGTTTTGAACAAGGGGCCATGCCAGAGAGAGACAAGCTGCAGTCTGATTAATGACGAGGAAGCCATCGTATTCATCACTGCCCCACATCAGCCCTGAGAGAAACGCTGTTTGTTGCCAAGACTGGTGGTTTTTCTGCCTCTGGATATGTTTTTTCCCTCTAGCTTCCCAGCAATTAATTTAGAATAATGACTGATGAGGCAAGCAGAGTCAGAATAAATTAAAAGGTAAATATTATATAAATTAAAAATGAGCACAAATTAGAGTGGGGAGGAATACTTTATAGTGCTAATCAATTTGCTGCTTTTCTTCGTCTAATGTGAAAAGTAAAATGAATATCTTTGTGTTTTGGAATGTTGGCTGACGTCTTGAGTTTCGGAAAATTGTGACTGCATTTTTGAAACTTTTCTTGTTTTATATTAGTGTTAAAATGTAGTATCAGGCGAATTATGAAAATAATCGTTGCACTAGTTGCAACCCCAGATAAAAGAATAAGAGTGGAAAGGATTCCACTTAAAAGCATAGAAGATGGGGTAAAAAACAAAAAGGCAGTGAGATGTTGTTTCCTTCAACCCTTAGTTTTCAAAAAATATTTGATTTGCAAGCGGGTCTTTGTTAGATTAAGGGGATTCTCCAAATAGGTTACACTTCAAGAAAGGAAGATAAAAACGACCACTCAGTACCAGGCTATGAGCACCTGAACAAATTGTGATAAATTGATGCCCTCCATGGTTTAATCGGACAGCTTGTTGTGAAATCCATGAGCTGCTAGGAATTGCAAATTAATGTAAATAGCGTTGTTTAATTTACAAGCAGAACTTATTGAGCCTCTGAGTGTCTCATTAAACATACAGCATGCAGTATATACATGGTCATGCACGGCAGATCCTTACTTTGAAGTCCTCTTTCACAATCACTCACACTCACACAGAGAGCAAGGTTTCTTAATCTCAAAAGCTCATTACTGCAGTCCGAAACTGATCAAAACTAAAATCCCTTTGATTCAGGAGGAAACACACTGTGGCTCTCTCATCTATGAGATGTTTCTAAACATTTAATTAATTTCTGAACTGAGGCCAAGTTCACATCTTTTAATCCCAAAACAACACACACCACTGAAGTTATGCAAACACACATAAAAACTGACTTATTAAAGATATTAAAGTCATATTGGATTAATTTAAGCATAATTCCTGGCCATGAATCAGTTCAACTGAGTGTCTCCCTTTCTCCTGAAACCACCACCGACTAGTCCCTTTTGGTCCTCTCTTCTCTCCTTTTTCTTCCTTTTCCTCCTCCTATAATGTCCTCATTTTCTCTACTTCTTCTGGTCTCCTCTCCCCAGACTCATACAACATTTATGACTGTCTGGAACATACGCTTGCAGCAGGAACCTGAAGGGCAGATCTTCATGTCCTAAAGCCAATACTAACACCGTCTACAGCTCAGCTGGCATCTTATCTGACAGGGAGAATCCCTGGTATGTTTTTTTTTTTTTTTTTTTCTCACTTAAACTTTTGCTGTATCAAATGCAGTCTGGAATCTGTCTGAGACAAATTTCCCTACAGGGGGATTAACCTAGTCTAGTACATCTTACCTCCCATGCAAATGTAGAACAGAATACTCCTTGTCTGCCGTGTACAAATGCAGCAGAGTCCATGATGGAAGTTGGAGCAACAGTGCAGCGGTAGCAGTGCCATAAGCTTGTAAAAGGTGGGACCTCAGTGACAGCTGCATCTGTAGAGATAAATTTACTTCACTTTTTATTTGTTTGCTTTAACCACAGAGCAGCTTCACTGCTTGGCTCAAGGGCACCTTGACGGTAGTTGCTGAGTCCTTTAAGACGAGATTTGCACCAACAACATTCCTGTAACAAGCCATTTCTCTGCGCTCATGGCATTTCTTTGCTCCTCTTGCATCTCACTCAGCAGCAGCGTGGTGAGGTTTATTTCAAAGCTAATCATTTGGTAACCAGCTTTAGGTTGAATGAGCTAAAATCAAGATAAATTAGAGTAAAGTTTAGGATTAGCTGGTTAGAGGATATAACTGTATAATCTAAAGTACACATTTAAGACAGGTACTTGACAAATTAAATCCTATGAAAAAGTTTTATAGTTAGAAGGTACTGCGGACTACTTACCACAAGCTAAGGTAAAGGTGTGTAGATTTTTAGCCTTTGGGCTAAAAGTAAAAAATAGCTTTCAACGTTATGATCCTAAGAGTTCAGTCCTGGCTGATTTGTGTCACCTGCGGTTACCCGTGGCCTTGAGCAGCTACTCTGTTAGAAATGCAACAGAAGATGAGAACCTTGAATCATTTACAGCGCACCCATAGGCTGACAGGATATGTGTTGTTTTGTTTTAAATAAAAGAAGACTGAGACAGTCAATAACAACTACATTTTCTTTCCAAATGCCCCGTATCGGCTATTGCCACTCACATCACATCCAGTACATGCATGTATTGTTTCCTGTGGAAACCTTGTCCATTGGTATGCAATCTGAATCCCAAATGGGAAAGGCAGATAACATTGAATGCTAATACAAAGAGAGGCAATTATAGCATGCAAATACATTGAATGGCTGTTCCTAAAAAAAAGTGACATCCACAGTATCAATAGTATCAAAAATGGGATTGGTTAGAATGAAAAGCTTGAGAAATAGCACTGCAAAGAGTAAAAAGCTACTGTACCTCTGAAGAAACATAACGAACAATATTGATATTAATTAATGATAAAAAAATCACTTTATGAGCATCAAGTTACGTGAGAGAACGTATGGTGCCGCTTCAGAGCTTGGTGCAGCAATGTGGAAAAATTGAAGCAAGTAACTACAATGGGAGATTTTTTATAACGGACATTTTATTGGACCTCACACTCTTTTTATGCGGTGCAGAGGAATAATAGACCGTCATTGAAGTCCTAAGCAAGTGCACTTTAAAAGGAGATTCCACCAGTTCATATTGCAGAGGTTCTTTGATTTTACGCCTTGGCCCATTACTTTCAGTCATCTACGTTAATAATAAAATAGGTGGTTTTCTTTTGTTGCTAATCTATCTTATTTGCTATTCAGCCACTTAAGGCCATTTCACCAGAACTCATATTAGAATATTGGGCCCAATGGGCATTAATATTGAATGAAGTGGGAATATAATAATGTGAGTTCCCCTAACCAGAGGCAAACCACTCTTTGTGTTTCTCTCTGGCTCTGCAGGAATATGTATGGAGGAATATTAATTACTGTCAAAACATTTTGGTTATTATCATGATTTTACATTATGCATCTTTTAAGGGCAATCAGTGGTGGGATGGTAAACAGGTACGAGCCACGTAAGATGATAAGGAGAAGGGGAAGAGGGGAAAATAAGGAACACAGCTTTCTAAGACCAGGACATTTTCTTTCTTGTCCTTCCTCTGGTTGTCTTACCCTTCTGGTTCTGCTTGTTTCTCTTAGATGATAAAGTCTGTTATTTCTTGGTGACATATTTAACAAAACATTTTTTCCCATACACTTTATTTTCTCCTCATTTCCATTTCCCCCTTCCTCTTTTTCATCTCTTTTTACTTTCTATCCTGCTTTTTAGTAACTTTCTCTTTCCTCCTCAACCTATGTCTGCCTCTCTCCCCCTGCCTCTCTCCCACAGGCACAGTGGATCAGAGGGTTTTAGGTGATAAATACCCTGGACCAAGGGCTCACAAGCCACCGATTCCTGCCACTTTACTGTGTCACATTGTGGCCGGGGCCTCATTAAAAAGGCATTAGCCTCCTCTTGGTCCCATGATGGAGGCCATGTGTGGCTCAGTCACTGCCGCGGGGATCTATTTAAAAATGGCGGCAGGAATGGATAAGGAAGAGAGAGATAGGGGAAACAGAGAGGCACCGAGAGAAAGAGATGGCCATGTAATGAAAGGGAAGATTTGGCTGGAGAGGGAGCGAGCGGCATCAATTCAATGTCTGAGAATGAACCGAGGTCCTGGAGTCCAAGGAGGCGAAGGAGGAGGAAGCAGAGATAACTAGCTGGAGCAAAGTCCATTTACTTGTCCCCTGTGAGTTCATGTGCTTTCAGAATTTAATTGATACTGGCCAATTAAAGCCACTCAGGTTTCACCTTGAGAGGGTCAGGAGAGGTGGAGTCAGGGGTTGGGCACAGGATGAGGAGGCTGCTGGGAGATTAGGAAATGGAGAGGAACAAGGTGAAGAGAAGAGGTGGATAGTGCAGCATAAAAACAAAAGAGTAAGCATTTGCAACCTTCCAGCACATCATTAGTAAATAAGTAGTCTGGAGGTGACGAGAGAAAAGAGGAAAAATTGGAGGAAGGAGGAAGGAAGGAGAAAGGAGGAAGAATGGTTGACAGATAAGAGAAATGTAGTTTGGGAGTTGGGATAAAGGATGTAGTGAGTACTATTGAGCAACTGTTACAGCACATTTGAAGTCTTATAAAACAGATGAAATGTGAAGCATGTGGGTTGAATCTATAAGACAACAAAAAACTGCAACAGGAAAAATATTATTATTGAAGAACAGATCAATATTGGGCAATTTGTCAGCGCTCTTTACTGTCAAGTAAAATTGATTGTGCATCAAAAAACAGATACACATAGCAATATTCTAATGTTCCACCTAAAGGTCAATAAACCACAAGAGGCACCATGTACATGGAAGTGATGCTGTCTATGACATTTCAAGAAAATGTTGGTCCCACCCTTTTCACCAGCGTTAGCAGAGCATAACAACAACAGTGGCCCATGCCATAACTTTAAACCTGCAATGACAGATTTTTGGTTCACTTCTAGGCAGCGGAAACCAGTTGGGAACACAGCATGGACATTTCACCTTTTGAGTTGATACGCTTAACTAATTAACTCTCTTTTTGGTCTCTACCAACTTGTGAGGGAAATATCTGGCTTCATCACGGGGACAGAAACACAACTTTAAATAAATACTAATGTTGCTCTGTATCTGCTGTGTAAATAAGCAACTGTTTGCCAGCAAGGTTGCCACAACTTAAAGGTATATGACAGTGTCGTGCTTACAGCTTGTTTTTCGTTACCCCCAAGTGGCCAAAATAATTCAGTTTAAGGAGGATGTCATGTGAGCGTGACACTACAGACCGGAGTTTACATCTAGTCTCTTACCAGTAGTCAATGTTTTGTCACCATCACTCCATTACCTCAAACAAATAGTTTAACCTGCCAATCCCTAACCATACCTTAACCACTCAAAAATTTTCATATCAGCAATTTGAGAAGGCACTTAACTATTATTACGTCATTAAAGAATTTCAAAATGTTGGACATAGGACCTCATTTCGAAGTTATCCAAAGTGTTATTTTTCAGTGGAGACCGTTTAACACTCTTCATCCAGTCCTTCCAGTTGCAGAGTTTGCTGGTGCAAGGCTAGCGCAAGTCAACAGCATCTGCTAGCCTTCCACTAAAAACAATCTTACCCTCAACAAAAAGTACACCCGAGAAAATAAATGACAACGCCTGACTATCAGTGTAAATGTCTTTGTGAATAGAGTAATGTTAGAAATAAAACTGCCCTTGCATCACATTGCAATAGCTATACTTTGTTCCCTGTAGATGGTAGCATAGGCTACAGCAGCAGTGGAGTGATATTACCTAGACTACCGAGAAAGGAATTCCACCGCTGCTGAGAAACTAGTCCCTCAAAATGTAATGTGATCATTGAGATGCAAGGGTAGTTTTATTTCTAATGCTTCACTATCAACACAGACATTCACATCGATAGTGTGGCGTTATAACGGATTTGCCTCGGGTGTACTGTGGAGTGGCTAAGACTGTTTTTAATGGCAGGCTAGCGGATATCGTCAGATACTTTTGCTAGCTTTGCACCAGCAAACTCTGCAACTGAAAGGACTGGATGGAAAGTGTTGAAAACGGTCTCCACTGAAAAATAACACACTGGATGAATTGGAAATGAGGTTATGTGTCCAAAATTCTGAACCACCCCTTTAAGATATAAGGGCAAACTGTTGATCATAAAATCAGTGTGTATAACAGTTAAGATATAGAAACAGAGACCAAGAAAAGATAGAAGTTGCTCATGTTTGATAGTTGGACTGATAAAGTCAAGAAAAGCATGAAATATCTTGACAAGCACATAAGCAGATGGACATGTCCTCAGGTGGGTTGCAAGAAAGAGACAGAAAGACAAGCAGTCAGGCTGACAAGTTGTCTCCTTATTTATCAACAGTGGAGATTCCAATGCAACTGCCCTCTACCCTCTTTACTGTGATGGAAGGATGAATAAACAAGCAGAAAGCTGTCACCTCCACCACCTGTGTGTCCGTCCATCCACTGAAAGGCCAAGGAAGTAAGATGGCAAGTGTGTAGGCAACTCAATGAAAGAGGATGGAAGTCAGGCAGGCAAGTGTTGCTCAGGTGCAGATAAATGTGATATGTGTTTCAGTGGTAAGTCATTGCACAGGTGAAGAGTTTATCTAGTAGCCAGACAGAGCTTAGAAAGAAAAGACAAGCAATGCTGAGGTGGGGGAAGCTCTTGTAACGATGCAGATCAAAAGACCAACAGGCAGGACTCAGGTGGAAAGAAGTGGATTTAGCTATTGTGATTTTTTTTGGTACAGTATTTTCTCTTTTTTTACAGTAACAGATAGACAATCGGCTGTCAGAGGGTATTTCACGGGAAAAAAAGACTTTGTTCAAGTGAAGACAGAGAAAAAAGTAGAGTGAGACGGTCTGCGCAGTCTCAGGGACTGCAGTTCGACCGATGAGCACTATGCTGTGAATGGTTCAGAAGACAGACAGGCAGAAAGGCGGCAGGAATGATAAAACACAGCAGTCAGACAGACAGACAGATATTTAGGTAGTTGTTTAGTCAATACTTTGAACAGAACTTTATATTTTCTTTCTTTCTACACTCTAAGGCCTTTCTGTTTGTTTAGCTTGTTTCTATTCTGATATGTATTATCTTGTTGTTGTTGTTGTTGTTGTTGTTTTATTGCCTATGTTTTCCAGATGTGGTCATAAACAGTGGAAACCCCTTGCGAACGCTTTTTCCAGAAAATCACATCTGTTGTTTACACAGCTTGTTTCTGATTCATATTTTAAAAGTATAATATAATGTTCTTCTTTAGGCTAAATATTTTAGGCCACATCAGTGCATATTGATTTTGTTTGTGTATATTGATCCAGCCTATTAATGCCAAGCAGTGAAACTGTACAACATACACAACTTTGATTGTGTGGTTTTACAAAAAAACTATGTTCACATCAAAAAATATCATATGCATGTATCAAATACATGACTTACTCATTCCTTGTATGCCCAACATACACATATTTCCTTTGTGTTTACAGCTAACGAGTCATTAAAATGTTCCGTTTAAAAACAAAACAGGGATGAAAAACTACTCTCAACAAACTCAGACATTTTCCATAGTCTCCAAACACAGTCAAATGGTGACTAAACGTCACAGCAATGACTATAGATAATATAAAATATTTAAAACAAGCTTCAGGGCTCTGCCAAAGGCAGAAGTGCAAAATATGACCTTAAATATATACAGTACAGCCAATGCAGGACATTTAACTAGCTTGTTGACAGGCAGACAGACAGAACGACACGTGATGCGTTAGACTTACTTTATCTGTTGTCGAGGACCATCTTCCTTTACTTCATTCAACTGGTCCATATCCATGTCATAAAATGTTCCATTGTACTTGTTGTTGACAGTCCTCTTTTTTATTTCTTCTTCTTGCTAGTTAGTTAGCTATGTAGTCTAACAGAACTAGGCTAGCTAATGTTACTTTAGCTGTTACCATTAACGCTAGCAAAAGAGGAAAACTAGCTAGCTAACGTTAACTCTCCCGGTTGTTTAAAATAAATAACTCTTTATTTTGTTTGTTTGCGAGTGTCTCACAATTCACTCAGACATTGTTATGCCACAGATATGCCAACTTACTGTGTCGCAATGTAATGGCGGTGACCGTATCTGTTTAAATTGAAATGTACTGTGCTTTTTAATGAACTTCACCTGGCGAACTTCGGAAGCGCTTCCCATCCTTAACTCAAAAATGTCTACCTCCAGTGAAGAAGCGCAAAATCGCTTTTGATCCACATAGGTTGCCATACATGTAGCTACTCTTCAGAAGAGACTAACGTTATGAAAACTGTCTGGTAATGTGTTATATCCACTATTTTTAAAGTTACGCTGTGCTGGTTTTCTTTGGACCAACATCACCCTATGGGCCAAAATACACTCAGTTTATTAGATACACCTAGCTAAAACTAATGCAGTCAATAATCCTCCGTTTATGAAGGTTACGTTCCATTTTTTTTGTGGTGGAAGTACTCATCTAGGTCACAAGTAAAATTCCTACATTCCTTTTAGTTTTACAGAAAGGCCCATTTCAGAATAATATATATTGTATTACTGGATAAAAATGATTGATTACTTGAATGTTGCAGATGATGGAGTTAATTGTATACTGCTGATAAATGTACAATATTGGCTTCCAAATTCAAGTGGAGTAGAAATATAAAGTAGCATATAATGGAAATACTCAAGTAAAGTAGTACTACAAGTACCTTTAAATTGTACTTAAGTACAGTACTTAAATAAATGTAGCCTACTTATATTCTACCACTGTTTGCAGAGGTGTTTATTTAGCTTTATGATCATCTTTAAGGCTGCAGTTTGTAATGTGGTTGAATTGTATTGTGCATTTATTTTATCACTGTTTTATATGTTAACTACCAAGTGCATTAAATTATAGAGCAAAAAGCTTTTTGGGTTTATCACAAGAGCCTAATGTGTGTTTTGATCAACTTCAAGTCCCACAGAAACTGTATAAATTGACAAAGATAAAGTAAAAAAAAAAAAAGATCTTGCATAACATATTCTTGTTTAGATTAAACATATTTTTAATCTTCTCCGGTAAACTTTGGACAGAGTCACTTCCAGCTATTGGAGGAAGTTGCTGATATAGCTGGACCGTAATGAGACGACAGGAACGCAGACGTTTTGCTGACACCTGTACAATTCTCAAATTTAATTATTAATAAAATTCTCCCACATCCCTCTATATATATCCCCCTCCTTCTTTTTATGGAACTGTATCTAATTTATAATTAGGGGGCATTGAGTCCCCCATGAGGACACCCTTACAACAACTTCCCCAAAAAAGGTCAAAGAAAGTTGAAAAGCCATCAGTCGGCAACCTATTTACTCACAAATGATTTACTTCCTGTGATTAGATGCATGCACTACTCCAAGGATATTTGTGGGGTGAAATGGGACAGGGGAAGAGCAGGGTGACAGCAGGGTCAGGTTGGTTGTTTATTAAAATAATAAATGGCCTGGTGTCTGAAAGGGACCCTTGTATTGGGGTTAATGATATGAGGCATTGATGGAAAGTCTATGTAGTAAGTGCATGCAAGAAAAATTACAGGACCCATATGAATGATTGACATAGAGTATATTTTAACATTGTTTTTCTTTTTTAAAGATATTTTTAAGGCATTGTGTGCTTTATTGAGGTACTGACAGAGAGGAAAGGGAAGAGAAAGGAGAAGATATGCAACAAAGTGCCCTGGCTGGAATCAAACCCGCTGCGGTAAGAACTCAGCTTTAACACGCTGTACCCAGCAGCTACGGGACAGCCCGACTGTATTTCTTTAATTCATAGAGAAGCCTCCAAGGGACAGTTACAACACTTAGCTTGTAGAGGGCATCCAGACCAAAATCCATTCTTAAGAAATAACATTTTACAATTTATAAAGATTTTTTTTTGCCACTTTAAACCATAGTAGAAAGTGGTACCCAAAGCAATTTATTCTTATCTTCTACATTAAAGGTGCCCAATTTGCGGTAAGATGGCAGCTTACAAATATAAAAATATGTATCTTCCTCTCTATTTAAACATCCTATTTTGCCGTTAAGTTCTCCAACACATTTTGTAATTAGTAATGCTAAAGAGTGTTTGTGTGTGTGTGTGTGTGTGTGTGTGTGTGTGTGTGTGTGTGTGTGTGTGTGTGTGTGTGTGTGTGTGTGTGTGTATATACATCGTATGTATGTGTGTGAGTAGTTTAGTGTACAGGAAAAATAGAAATTGCTGGAGGGGTTGTAACATCACTGGTGAGGAGAGGTTATATAGCCTTTTGAGCAGTAGTTTTGAGTAATGGACAGTGAACTGGGTTAGGTCAAAGGTTGCTAGCTGTAGGGAGAGTAACTTCTAACCTGTTCTCTGGTAGATTTGTGGGTTCGCAGAGCAGTAAAAAGCCCACCTCGACAAACCTTTAACAGCTACTGCTTTATAGAATTAGAAGCATGATGGATGACTGAGACGGCGCTGAGGTGGTGACTGCCATCTGGGAGTGTGTGATACAGAGGCAAGTGATTGACTGGGATTTAGTGGAAACCAGACTGACTGTGTGGCCTGACAGGGACTGATAGCCTTGCCATCATTATTCTGGGTCACAGCAGGTGCGGTCTGCACTCTGTCTAGTAGGTCAAGAACAGCATACATGCAAGGGTATAAACCGCTGTAGTGAGTGCATGAGGGACTTTTAAGAACAGTAGTTTATCAATTTGTTCATATTTAAAGCCGGAAAGCAAATGTTCTCTCAGTTTTATGTGAAATCAGAACTCAGGAGCCTCTAGTTAATGATTGATCAATAAAATAAATAAAATGCTTTCTCTTCATCAAATGACAAAATGTGTTAATATTTACTCTTTATGTCAAACTGTCATCTAAAACTATAAAATCATAAATAATGAATCTTCACTTAACTCATAAAATGTAAAAATGAAGAAAGGAGGGGAGATTTTAAAAAGCCTTGCAATGACTGAGGTATCAAGCGACCACAATGAACACTTTTTCAACACTGAGTGTACTTTTCAACTCACCTGTCATGTTTCTTTATCCATGAACATGCATGCACTAGGGTCAGGGATGCTCACTCACTTGGAAGGGTATACTGCAACATTATGATTACCGAAATCATTATAGATGTATCAAAAATACCATAGATGTTTGATCAAACATATTACCCTAACTTTTGACTATAAATTGCCAAACTACACAATCAAAATGTATTTATCCAGGAAGTGTCTAGTATCAGGATGATATCTAGTAAAGCTCATCATCAACAACATAATAATGTATGACTGTTTACTGTACTGTGGCCTCTGCCAGTGTGTAATTAAAATAGACAATAATTATTACTTCTACACCTTGCATCTTGCATCTGTCTCTGTTTAATTTTACTCTCTCCCTTTTTGTCCCCCTCACTCTTTCTTTTAGTCTTTCCTTACTTGTTCTACCTCTATTCCTACTTACAATTTTTCCCTTTTTCTTTATCCATCTTTTCCACGCCCCCACTAGTATAGCCTATAAATCACATGGTGATAGATTGGCCCCATTGGGAATGTCTCAACCCGAGGCTCGGCGCAAGGGTAGCTCACCAAATATGTCTCCTCTTTGTTCTGAAATCACGTCACGGGGGGATATTTACATGAAGGGCGCAGATCCAAGTCATCGTGGCTTGAAAGCAGGGAAGCAAAGGCTATATTTATGGAAACAGTCCAAGGACAATAAAAGGCTACAATAACAGATATTTTCAAGGGACCAAATTGCTGGTTATATTCGGACCTCTGGTGGGACTGAATACTACAATCTATTGTAGTTTTGTGACTTCACAGAGAATGGGCCATCAAGGTAAAGTGTGTGTTTGAGTTCAAGAGGCGTAACCTAGAAAGTGAAGCATGTTGCTGATGTGAGGAAGACACACTGGATGAACATCAGCCTGGGGTGATGTTCTGTTTCTGCAGTCTGAATCCTTAATAAGAGGTTTTATACCACATGCCACTCTAAGCATTTTTACATCATCCCTATGTTGAAGCTAGTTCAGTTTAACTCATGTTTCACACAGTAAATTAGACACTTCAATTTTGAATGACCTTCATCCCAACATGCTGTCTCGCCGCATCTCTTCGCCAGCGATCCACCATGGAAGGCTCGCGAAAAGACACGCTGCGATGGGCTCGCACCATCCATCACACCTCGCAAGAAACGCAGAGGTGGCTGTCACGCAAATCTCGTGGCTTTTTTTTTACTGTTAATGTATTTATCTCTGTACAGGAATGCCAAAAACAACAAGGTCACCCTGTGTCATCACAATTTGCCAAAAGCTCCTCCTGTCATAAATCACTCATCCCAGGATTTTAACCCCGGGCTTCTCTCACGGTAGGATTACATATTTATGCAACACAGCAAGGGTTCACAGGTATAACAGCAGGAGTAGCACAGTTTAACACAATGCCGGGTGGAGTTATCACTTTATTGTTAATGACTATAGACATTATATTCTCCAGGCTACAGACAGGTGCTACAGACTGGCCACCCCGCAGGCATGTAGGGTACAGCCCACTTTTCTTTGCAAAGCTGCCAGTCTTTGTTAAAGATGTACTTCCTGCTCTTGCTTTAATGCCCATGCAGCATCCTCACATCCCACTGATATTTGACGTTGGTCAGTCAGTAGGTCCACCACTTTGACCAACTATTTGATGGATTGCCATGAAATCTTGTACAGACATTGGTGGCCCCCAGAGGATGAAACCTACTGACTTTGAACATTCCATGACTTTGTCTCAAACACCACCAAGAGGTTGACCTTTGTTGCCTTGAGTGACCCGTCTCATAATGAATTCAATTTTGTGATACCCTGACTTTTCATCTAGCATCATAATATCTATTTACTAAAGACTTTGGTTTATTACTACACACTTGTTCTGTGCTAATCAATCACTCTGACATGAGTAACATAACACATGCTTACAGTGACAATACTAACGCTGCTGAGGTTAGCATTTAGCTGAAGGTCCAACCTGAGAGAGCTGCTAGCATGGCTGAAAACTCTTAGTCTTGTTTTCAAACAACAACATAATTATTCTTTCAGTAAAACAATGATGATATATATGAGTCTATACTCACATCCCAAAAATGCTCTATGGCTTTGATGTCAACATTAGAAACATACTGTATATTTTTGTCATCCGAAATCAGAGATGTTATTATTCCTTTTGCTTTAATTATGAACAGACAATTCAAACTAATCTGTGAACCAAATGCTGCTGCCTATGAAATGAGTTGCGCATGTGAATGTCTCTCTGTTTCTGTGTAAAGGGACGAATCAACAAGTAGACCTAGGGTTTACAGCAGAAGAAACATCATCATTGCACAAGATGTTTTAAAGAAAAACTGACTCTAAAGTTGGTGGAACTACTTAACAAAAAGCAATGCTCAAAACTATTCTTGACAACGTACATTGGCATCCAGGGCAACTTTGATAAATGAAATGAAAAAAGAAACAAACTCCCTTTCTATGCCTGTAATTGCTTTTCATTATTGAGTGGTCAAAGGCCAGACCTGATTTAGCAACCTGAAGTTATATTCCCTTTTTCCTTTTTGCCTTCGAAGCCTCCATTAGCCTCGCCAGCTCATGGGAGCTGATTCCTTCCAAGAAATCTCCGCACAATAATGTACAATGCACAGTGATAAGGAATAGGACTTTTTAATAAACAAAAATAAGAAGAAAAGCCTGCCAGGAGACAAGACCAGGAACCTTTTGTGGGCGGCCTGTTGAAAGTGTCTTGGTCTGTATTATCCTGTGCAGTTCGTTGGGTTCTGCTGCAGATACGGGTAAATAAAGCCTTTTTATTGCCTTGATTCCTTCAAAGATAGACTCAGCTGTGTAATATAGCCACCAAGATATCAGGGGATTGTAGACAAATAAGGATAGGAGCAAGGTAAGGAATACAGCCTATGAAACATCTTTTATTCATCATTATAGGCAAAGAATAGCTTATATAATCTGTTTAATTAAGACATTCACAAGTCTTCATGTGAAACCACTATGTATTATCAAAATTAATCTTATAATAAAGGTATATTTTTTGTAGTAATAGTGTTTTTTCTCCTGCAGGCTGTGCTACAGTTAATGATTACAGATTTACTCATAACCTTCTGACATGTTGACCTATCTAAACTTGGCCTGGTAAGAAGGTTACATCTGGCAGCAAGCCGTTTCCTTTCATTATCTCCAACTGACACTAAATGTTGCCCGTTCACATACAGTAGCCCTGACACGTATCGATTGAGTATTAAAACTGCCATCGGGCTCAGCCTCAAATCAATACACAAATACTTTACCAGCACTCCGAAAATTCCTTTTCTGTAACATCAAGTCCTCAAGTGGTTTAAATAATTTCTGTCGGCACACACGAATGCTCCCCGAAATTACTTTTTTATTTGTGTCTTATTAGCAGTTATATGATAATATGGCAGTGATTTATTTCTCAACTTAGCCTTTATACTTGAGTTCACATTTTCTGACACAGTGCTTTCGTGCAGCAAGTGAAACGACCTGTCGTTCACGAGCAAAGTCACTGAAAAGTCAAACTCGTCAGAGATTTTACTACTTTCTTTTCCCCAACCACCTCCACATCTTAGGGTGGGAGTCCCTTTCACTACAATCATTCCACACAGACATGCCAATTCCCTGTCTCGCCACGTTTAATTGATCTATCTATCTATCTATCTATCTATCTATCTATCTATCTATCTACCTATCTACCTATCTATCTAAGACCACACAGGCAGGATGCTTCTTAAAATTACAACATGGAAGAAAAACAAATTGCAATATTAGGTAGGAAGACTGTAAACATATATGAGGAATAGCATAGCAACTTTGATTTTAGTCAAAATTGCCAGGACCCTGACTACACAAGCATAACATGTGATCCTGGGCGACCTTTGCTTTTCCAGGTTGAAGCTGAAAAGATTTCACTTCACATCTTGTATGAGCATGTGACAAATAAGACTTCTCTTCTTGAACTCATTTGAGGAAAAAGAGCAAGCACAACTAACAGTTACGGCAGTAATGTGTAGCTTTAATTTCAGAGAAGGACAGGAAGACAAAGAGGAGGGACGTTGCACTGAGACTTATTTATTAGAAAATATATTGCAGGCGGACATATGGCTGCATCCCTCTCCTTTATTAAAATAGTGGTATGAACAAGAAACTGTGAGGGCGCTTTACTCTTAAGCTTTTAACCTAAAAGCATGTATTCTATGAGATTTGAGCATGTTACAATAAAAAATAGACAGAGATGCACAATATGCTTTAAAATAAATTCAGCAATGGTATAAATTTATAGAGTTGAGGCAGAAAGATGAGCAATCTCAGAGCAGGAGACACCTGAGACTCCACACCATCCTCAGTCAATTTAGATCACCTCAGTGTTCTACCCAGTGAAATTGAAATTACTTTCTTTCTTTTTTTTTACTTTTTCCTCAATGTTTTATCCTTTTGGTTTCTGTCGTAAAAATATATAAAACTTTTTTTGCATGTAGCAGACCATGTCATCTGTCGGTTTTTGTAAAAGCAGAACAAATCAAATAAGAGGGTCTTTTAGCAGGATAAAAGCAATAATCTGTGTTAAACCTGCTGAGCTGCTGTAATACTGAAGCTCTTGGCAGGTGCAACCACGCTGTAGCCTCGCTCAGTCAGTTTGAATAAGCCCTGTGCAGCTATGATCACCGTAAAACACGATAGATAAACACGAATCACACTCAAACATGCCAGGGGAATCTGCTCTCTTGACGCTTTAATGTCAAAAGATAACCAATCATGATGCAAATAAAAAACAGCACTAGAATCTGTAGCTGTGTTGTTTGTAAAAGAACAGCAGGCACATGTGGGATAAGGAAAGTATGGAGACAAACACAAGCTAAGCATGACTACAAATGGCATGTAAAAATGTTAAACCAGGTTTTAAACGTTTTGTTTAATTCCCTCCACCTGGGATTCCTGTAATCTGTTCCATCAGCAGTGGCTGTCCTTGAAGGCCACCTAGAAAAGAATACTCAAATTAAAGCACCCAACCCATCACTGTTAATGTGATGTACTGATTATGCTGGAGTGGGGGAAATCTGCAACTCAGCAGCTTACTGTAACAGGCATGATGTGCTTCTCAGGGTCTTTACTATTGTATTTTTTTCTCCAGGAAAACAGGCAAGGATAATGGGCACCTGCTACAAGGGACTTGAGGGACGAGCACTTAAAAACACTTTGCCCGTTTATGCGACTGAGTGGACAGACACAGGGGTCTGAAGGTCGACAGCTCCGTGATGCATGACAGAGGAACATGGTTTTCTGCTAGCAGCATCCCGGCGTTGCTTACAGCGAGGTCAGCATTTTACTCACATTGCTCTACACGCTCACCTACACTCTGGATTTCTGCTCCAAGACACATCAAGGTAGTGATGGGGCAGCAGCCTATCTTTATTTGCGTGTGTATGAGTGTGTGTGTGCGTGTGTGCGTGTGTATGCAACGGCATCGGACGAGGGGGGGCAGTCAGGGAGAGGCCCATGGAAAATGCCTTTCTACAAGGTCCAGAATTTTGTGCTACGCCCCTGTGTGTGTGCGTGCGTGCGTGTATGAAGTGACACACCCACATACAAGTATCCCCAAACTCTGCAGTTCCCCTCAGCTCTACAAACGTTTTAACTTCGGGCTCATTGTTTTGTGTTTCCAGCCTGCAACTCCACTCCCTTTGATAGCTTTCATAAAACCCACCGTGGGCTACTTGCCCAGCACTGAATTGCAGACGGACAAAGTTAGCTACAAGCTGGTAACCGTAGCAGAGCATTTAGCTATCTATTACCTCATTTCTACTGTTCACTTTCTAGAGCCCCATTCCCATTGGACACAAACACACCCACTAATATCTGTCTTTTGTCTTTACTGGTAGAGGTTACAATCAGCATGCATTCCCAGGACAAATTACTCTGTAGTCACAGTGATCGGTACAGGCTGCAGCTCCAATCGGCAATGACGAATTTTCGCCTCTTTTCCGGCACGATGCTATGACTCTCTGTCATCTCATTCTCTGCCACAAATAGACGCCACTGAGTTTGAAAGAGAGAACAAAATACATAACAGATGTAAAAAGAAGTAACCACCATAATATTTTCACTGGCCTCCAAGCTGCTTTCCAGTGTTTTCTAGTGTTTACTTAGCCTGCATGTTTTCCGGCGTGTTCTTGACAAAGAACGTGACAGAACAGAAAGAAAACTGCAATAAGGCATAATCTATTAGCAATGTAAAAGGAGTCTACTACCTAATTTTAGCAAGTTTTCCAAAGTTTAAAAACCCTGCATATATGCGCTAATTTTGGTGGGAAAAAATGTATGATAAAGGCATAAAATAAAGGCATAAAATACCCTCAAAATCAATTGGTCAGTTCACTCAAATTACAAAAACCTGTTTCATTTTTATTCAGACAGTTTTCGAGATATCTGTCTCTTCTAATATAATTTGAACCTTTAAAGGGTACAGAGGGTTGTTGTGTATTCAAATTATGTCTCCTCCCTCTCGCTCTCTCTTTCTCGCTCTCTTTCTCTCTCTCTCTCACTCTCTTCTCAGTAAAGCGTTGGAGGAAGAGAGTGAATCAATAAGTGCACAATGTTCAGCTGAAAACTCCCAAAGTTAAAAAGTCAAACATCTCCTTCTCTCATGGGGAGATTTATTTATTGACAGATGACTTGTACCACAAAAATACTTTCAAAAGGATGTAAATGGAGTTTTCAAAGTTGCCTGATCCAGTCCTTCAGCAGCACAACTGTTGTCAGCCACTTCTTCATTTTGATCTTCCTCTGCATTGCGACTATTTAATGAAAAGACTCTGATGTCCCCTGTCTACTATTACAAATACCATCTCAATTACATGGAGATGCTGGCTTATGTGGTACTTGACATTTGTTCCATACATCTAACAGAACAGAAACCAGCCTATCCATCAGCAGACTATTCCCAGCACATTTAAATGATAGAAAGGAATATTAATTACCGACATTATATCATGTTCTATTGTTCCATGTGCTGGAATTTGGTGTGTGTGAAGTAGAGAAGAAGAGGGTGCATTGTGCAGCAGCTCTTGAAGCAGACCCTCCTAATCATATCATTCACCACTGCATCTAATAAAAAGAGAGGCTGGAAATGAAGACAAATTGATCCCCAAACTTATTTTATCATAAAGGTCTGCTGCCGTGAATCCAAGAGAGACAGGTGTTTCTCAAATTATCCAAGAGAATGTGTGTGTGTGTGTGTGTGTGTGTGTGTGTGTGTGTGTGTGTGTGTGTGTGTGTGTGTGTGTGTGTGTGTGTGCAGCACCAATATAATCACCGCTAACTTCATATCTGCATTGTTTTGTGCCCAGAATCACAAGTACACACCTGGACAGGAGCTGCCACCGCAGCACGTCTGCATTTGGCGAGCAAACAAGACACAGTATAGGGAGGATGTGTTTTTTTGAAGCTGCCCAAATTGACACCCAGTAGTTTAAAAAGCAGGTGTCTCTGGAGAGTAATAACACACACAAGAATATATACACACTATATGGGTTTATATAGCAAGGCACATAGGTTGTAAGCACATTTATACACATATAATTGGAAATAACAGAAATAAACTGTCTGCATCAAAGTTGGAACAGCTCAGTTCTAATGGCCACGAGTGCCCCACACAAACTCAATGAGAATCTGTCAGCTTGGCTTTTTGTTTCTTTTCACACTCAAACACGACACAAACTGTTTCTCTCACACTCAAAAAGTGAGCTAAGGTGTAGAAAGGTGGGACAACAGCTTGACTATTCACTAAAGAGCCTGTCCATTTACTTTCCAATATGCCTAAAACAAAACAAGACATGAGTTTATACCCATTCATGCAGCACAGCAGTGCCTTGAGGTAAATGGTTACATCAGCATGCACACAATGGCAACAATTGCATGTTGATGTTTAGCAGGTGTAATGTTCACCATCTTGTTAAGAGTGTAAACATACTGACATTTGCAGCATTTTACAGCTAAGGTTGTTGTCAGAAGTACAGTTTATCCTCTTGGGACCATGATGTCTTGTACCAAATTTCATGGCACTCCATCCCACAGTTGTCAAGACACTCTGAACCAAACATTTCAACTTGCTGGTGGAAAAGAGGAAAAAAAAAAGGACTAGAGGAAAAGTCAGAGGATCATCAAAGTCATTACAATGTATCATCTGGGCACATTGAACAGGTGTAGCACATTTCATGGAAATCCATCCAATGGTTGTCATGAAATGTCACGCTGACCACAAATGGTGGTGCTAAAAGAAATGTCAGGGGATCTCCAAAGTTATTAGGATTCATATTCCTGGGATCATGAATATCTCTTCAAAATTTCACAACAATCCAGGCGACATTACCAACTAAAAAACAAACTTTTGTTGTGCATGAGTAACTTTGACTTTGAACAACTTTTTCTTAGTCTTAACCTCTCAGCTGCTTATGAATACTTTATATTGTACTTATGTGGTAATTACTAAGCCTTTAGGTTGTTTTCTCAGCAAAGCAATAAAAGGATACTTTAGCGAAGCACAGGCTCGCCAGAGTGGTAAACTTAACCCAGGTCATGCGGCTGAAGGACATCCAATCACCCAGCTACCCATAGCTGTCAGCAACATGAGCAGCACATTGTTCACCATCACTGTCCTGTGATGACCTTTGGTTTTGTTTTTTTACAGAATCACATATTATCTGACAGTGTGTGCTGATCATATTTAAGTGGGGGATGTTATCCTCTTCTACCATTATTGGAAAATATAAAGCTATAACAAGTAAAATTCCATTGGCTTTCACACATCACACATTAGTGCAACCTGTAATGCCACACACTATTTATTACATATGAGTCATACTAAGTGATCAAATAGCCTCCAAACACAGCCTGTGGCAAGGTGAACAGTAAGGCATCTGAACTTAAAATGGGATTTTCTGTTAGGAGGACAAAAATGGACCCTTTGTCTTCTTCCTGGTCTCCTAATGAATTGGTTTAAGCCTGTTTTGGAGAAAATTATCCTTCCCTCTCCTCCTAATTTTCCAATTTGCTGTGTCATTTATATCTAATTGAGGACCGCGCTGGGCTGTATTACTCTCACAAATAGGGTGATATAGTTTATTGAAGGTCTGCTTTATACAGAGGAGCTAGTAAACCAAACATCAATTGTAGACCACGCAGAAGATGGGGATTTTTCCCGGTGGCTGGGGAGCATTGCAAAGAGGCTTTAATTATTTCTCAAAGGCAAACCCAGACATAGCTCCACCGCTCATTTTATGGTCACTTTTCTTTTCTGCCTTTGATGGAGGTAATGAATGGGGTGACAATTCACTTTATTTTATCCCTGCTCTGTTGCCCTTCTGGATATTTACAACTCATATTCGTCTAACAAATAAGAAAAGCTTGTTTTCAACCTGGCCATGTCTAGCATAGGACTGAATGCGCAAAGCTCAGGTTAGTGGCTCCACTATTATATTAGTACTTTCCACATTAAATCCTTCTGCATGCAGGCTTTGGTTTGCCCTGATAGGAAAGTGTAACTTGGTGCCTTTAACTCTCAAACTGTCCAAAAAATGGTACAAAAAAGGTTTAATTTATTAAAAAAATCAGAAACACTGCTTGTTGGAAGGGACAGATAATAAATCTAAATTTCCAGTGTCCAATTAGATTTACACAACACTAAAGAAAATGAACTCCTTATAACTGACAGTTTAACTCTTTTCAGCTCTTGCTGTTAATTCCATTACTCTCAGTACTTACAAACTATCAATAATTAATAAATCAATAGCTCCTTATCTCCACTCCTCAGCTCCTTGTAATGCTTACACTTTAACTTATTTCATTTGCCACAACACCTTTGGGTACAACTTAAACTGTTGCTCCCATGCGGTAATTCACATGCAAAGAATTCCAGCCTTTTCTTTTGGTTGGTTTTCCCATGCATACACTCTTATCTGCACAAACCTGACAATCGCATAAGTCAATAACCATAAAGTACTTTCTTGGATCACAAAATAGGTTTAATGTCTCTAACTTCTTTTGGTGCCCTGTGGAAACAAATGCTACCATGTCTTTCATAGACAAACGTCTGAATTTCAGAACAACCAAGGGGCCTCTCAAGCAAAAGTTTGTCTCTGTGTAAACAGCAAATTGCATTAACCTCCTGCCTCTCCTCAGAGTAGCCCGTTATTTTCAGGGCTTAATTTCCACAGGAGTTTTTTGTTTTTTTTTGGCAGCAGATGTTCTTCTCCACCCCGCCCATCATCAGGGGTGCCTGAGCGACAGAGGGGCTGCCCATCAAAATGCCATCAGGACCCTGCTGGCCACCAGACGAACACATGCCCAGAATGCATCATGTGGGGGGTGTTCAGTCCCACTTAACTCTTCCTCCCGTCTGCCACTTCACTTTACCGTCAGCTTGTGTCTTCCTAACTCTCCATCACCATGCAGACAGAACAAAGCATTCAGTGACATTTTTGTGTGGTTTGCACTGACAAACCAACTTAGCAGAAGATGAGTCTTAACCCCTGGCTGGCTCAGTATGAATTGAGTGAGAGACAGTGGCAGACGGAGGTGTGGGCATGTGAGTAAATCGATTAGAGGGGCACTTGACGGATGGGATTTATAGGAGGCCTCGACGCACCAGAGAATTAATTTTGCTAGGAGTACATGCCTCTGCCAGGTTCATTCGTCTTGGCAGCAAATTTGGCAGTTTACCCAGGTCTCGGGGCTCAATTAACCAACGGCTCCAGCAGTTTGGGGAGGGAACGGCAATGTTGAGAAATACGCCATGCACATTCATGTGTCATACACGTGTTTTAATGATAACAGATTTTGGGAATACAAAATGAGATAGAGGGAGGATGAGGTTATGTGGTGAAAGGGTGGGGTCAGGGGCTGAGAGATGGGATTGGTGGGGGCGGGGCTCATTGGTGAATAAGGGGACAAAAGGAGAGGTAGCCTATATAAAAAGGTTCATAGAACATGATAGGCTATGGCATTATTGCTTTTTTGGCCACATGAAACAACCTGTCAACAAACCTCAACAAGACATTTTCACCATACAAAGTCTACACTGTCAACCTAATGGGAATAACAAGAAAACCTCCCGTTATTCCGATTTAAAAATATTCACCCATTATTTCAAGATGGTTACTTTGACTGCTAGATATATAAATAACCTAAAATAGCTACTTTTTGTGTTGCACATTAATTTATTACCAAATGACTCAAGAGAAAAAACTAACTAGTGTCTAGCTCCTTTAAAATTAGCTAAATCAATGGCTTTAGCTATTAGATTTGATTTAAAGTCAACTGCCAATGATGGTGCCAGCTTCACATTCATTTCGCCAATGGTCTGTTGGCACTTGTGTAGTTGATTAACCAAGTAAGAGATATGTAGATGTCAGAAATACAAAAATATTGATGGGTGCAGCTTTAAAGACTGCTTAACTGAACCAATTCTGCACAAATGTGTTGCTTTCAAGCTCTCATTTTCTTTGGACTGATTTAAACCACTGCACGGAAAGGACACTTATACAGAGTTGCGTGAGCAAATGTTGAAGCTTTTCTGTACCGGGTCTCCCTTCCCCTATCTCAGGTTCCAGTCCCTCATCCTGAACTGATCTCAGAGGATGATTTATGTAGAAGTGTTGCTCTGTGACCTCAAAATCCGCCCCATCCGTACCGCACCTGTCACTGCGCCACTGCCTGCGTGCTTACTGAAAACCAAGCCATCCGTGCAAAATGGCAATTTTCCACCCACCTAGAGAATAAAAAAAGGATTCCATTCATTCAGAGGCAAAAGTAGGAAAATTCTATGATATGTAGAGCAGGTGCGCGAGGCCTCGGTGCTCAGCTAACGAGGGAGCTGAACTGCACGCACCGCTGACCACAACATCTGTCGTTTGTAGGGATGCAGTTAGGTTTTTACCTCTGCAACACAGTTAGCACAGGGAGAGACAGCAGCTGATGAAGCGCTTAAGATGGATACAGATGGAAGGGACCAGGCCCCGGTTTCAACTGGGGGCACAGAGTTGCATGCTGTGGCTTGGAAGCATATGATGCAAAATAGCGGGAATAGCAGAGTTATGCTCGTCTGTGTGCTCTCAAGGTGAGGCCGGTCTGACTCAGTTCACCATCCTGAGTGGCAACCCTAACGAGCTCATCAGGCCTAACGAAGCTCAGCAAGCTTCTAATTGACAGCGTTATGATGGCCCCAAAGGTCAAAGTGCAAGTTTCTGTGCAGCAGTGGTACATGCTGCCACTTCCTGCCAGCAGCACACCACATGACCCACTGATGTCCCTCTGCATAAACACAGTTTTGTACTTTCATAAGAGGAACTTCTTACATAAACAATTGCATCAGTTTGTTTTGTTAAAGAGGAAAATGCCACACAAAAGCAGTGGACCAAGACTGTAGAGCCACTTTATTAATTAACCTCTCTGCTACCATAAACTAAACAAAGCTCAGCAGTGTAGTGCAGAACAAGAAAACAATATTGATTTTTTTCCCCCAGTAAATATGATGTACATCCAAGTATTCAAAACTACAACATAGTAGGCCCACTGTGTTTAACGTTCTTAATGGGAATATCAAGATTGTGAGTGTTAGTTTTCTTTTTTTGATCAACATAAGAATTGGGTTTTGAAAAAAGGTTTTACTTTCATTTCTGGTCTCATGGTCACAGATTTAATCCTGAAGACTGGACATAACTGGAGAAATCAAACTGTCAGAAGAGGCTGCTCTGAGTAAGCAAGACAAGCAAGCTTCTATTGTTAAATGCTGCCACCTACTGGTCACCATGTAAAGGTACAGGATACAGATATCTTCCCAAAAGACAAATCCGTCTTGTACGTTCACATATTTATAGCATCATTTTAAAAAATGACATGGCATTCTAGTGATCAAGCTACTCATCCACACTCTTATCAACCAACACATTCCAATCCCAAATAAACCATATGACACAACTGAAAGCTGTGGTCAGAATCCTTACAGTTTTGCAGATAGTGATCTATGTACATGGAGAAATTGTTGATTCAACAATAAAATAAAATAAACACAGTAAATGTAAGATTAGAGTTTACTTACAAATCAAAGAATGTATAGTAAATCATATTTGCAGAGTACAGACCTATCATTTAACTAAAGCTTTAGGGTAATACCAGTACCCATATGAAATTGAAAGATGAAGTTAGTAAGGGCTATATTACAAAAGTAAAGGAATAAAACAAATGGTAAAATAACCCACATTTATCTCACATATAAGCAACACCACAGCAGAGCATGCAAAGCTTTAAAATATAGATACAATGTCTTTAAAATAATGTACAAGTTGACAGAAGAGGGTTGGGTCACTCTGATGTTCCACACAGGGTTGTGAGGCGATTCTGTCAAGAAGGAAAAAACAATAATGAGAAATAAAGCATATGCAAAAATTTCACACCTAATGCTACATTAATCTAGGAGCAAAATAAGACTTCCAATTCCTCTCCCTGTATACATTCTACTGTATGCATGTTAGTGTATTCATACCACTGCTAATACTGCATATACAGTATGTATTCTTATCCCTTACTGTGTATTGCACAGTCTGTTTTCTATATTTTAGTCGTTCAATTCTGTACGTTACTCTGATCTGTACTGCTTTTCTGCACTTGTGGTTAGATGCTAAACTGCATTTTGTTGTCTCAGTACCTGTACAATGACAATAAAGTTGAATCTAATATACCTGCAGCAGCCGAATGCTCGCCAGAGCGGTCTCATCCAGTCCAGACAGGTCCACTGAGTCCAACTGACTGGCCAATAACTGAATGCTCTGGATCAACACATTACGAGACATTGGTTAATTAGCCTGCTATTCCAAAGTCATACAATAAAAAAACAACGGTCACATCTAAAATAAATACAGGCTTAGCACACAGACAACGGATAAATACTCAGTTCCTCAGCAATATAGTGTAGTATGGTCATATTTTGCAATAAGGAATTAACAATCAAGTGGATATGAACAGTTATAATCAAATAAAAATCTGATTCTAAAGTGTTCGTAATTGTATCCCTGATTAAAACTAGTATTTATTTAAATGAATTGCCCCTGTAGGATCCAGCCAACTGCACACTCACCTCTCCGTTGCCAATGGGAACGTTGATGACAATGTCCTCATTTCCTGCTGAAATGGGAGAGCCGTTGACTGAAATGCTATAAACCCTCTCTTTGTGGCGGGGAATCCTCACAGCAGGGGTCTTAGGAAGCCTGAGGGGAGAAAGCCTGAATGGTGAGTACTATGAACCCGCCACTGTGTGTAATATCTTAAATTTTAAAAGAAGACTAAAGAGAGTACAAATGGCAGTAGTTGCTCTATTATAGCATTTATTTGCCTGTTGTGTTTTCATCAACTCTTAAAAGTACGTACAGAGAGAGAGAGACAGAGACAGACACACGCACCTAGGGTCGAAGCGTGGAGTAATGAGGGGAGTGGGACCCATTATAAAAGAAGAATCCAGCATACTCCTGGCAGGAGTGACCAATGGCTTCCTGGTCGATCTGAATCCGGATAGAGACAGTTTAATATGACATTATTGTGCTACTGAACTTAAGAAAGGGGTAAAATTCAAATTCAATTTTCTTTATAGTGTCAATTCATAACAAGAGTTATCTCGAGACACTTTACAAATAGGAGTAGGTCTAGACCACACAATTTACAAGGACCCCACAGTTCTAGTAGCTCCGTCCAGAGCAATCAACAGTGCAACATAAAAGAAGAGAGGAAAGGTCTTACCGCCTGATGGAGTTGTTCTGCTTGCTGATTGTCAGCGCCTTTGCTCTTTTTGATGTAGTTGGAGGTTTCCTTGTTGCTTTGCCCTGAATTAGGAACAAGCAGTTAAACAGACATCTGGTCCGTGCATTTACGATTAATTAGGCCCCCAAACACTCAGTTGTGTTTTCTGACTCTTATGCATGCTTGAATAAAAATCAGCCATTACCTTCCTTGTCGGGGCCGGGGTCTTTTCATCCTCCAAACTGCAACTGGCTGCACCCTTTTTTTTTGACGCTGTAAGAGACAAAATAAATGGGATAAAAACCACTTAAATTATTGACTGGGTTGAAATCATTTGTACATATTTAGTCCATCCCCTCCAAATCAGACTTGTTGAATTTAAGACTACTTAAAGAAGAGTCGTAACATACTTTTCTTGACTGATTTCAGAAGGACTGCGTGGTCCTCAGCCACAACGCTGTCAACAATAGCAGCTTCCTCTTCTCTCTGTTAACAGACAAGAATAACGAATGAATATGTGTTTAATACAGTACAGTGTGTGCCTGGCCTGCACAAACCAAAGATATTTCAAAATCTGTGACACACTGAATTATGATACAAAATAATTGAGAAAAATAATCAACTCACCTTTGTATTATCCACTTCTGGTGACTTTGGTTTCTCAGCTCCTTCAGAGAGAGGGGCAAATGTTTTCATTTAAGGATTTTTATAAAAGAAAACATTAAACATAGCAGTGTCTCATTTTACACAATATATGCAACACCAGTGCCAATAATTTGATTTACAAGTAACTATGTATAACGAGCCAAAAATACTAGATCTGCAGTTATTATTTTACGAAACCAGCACCTAACGCTAAAGATGCCGCTGTGATACAATTGCATTACTAATACAACAGTCATGGAATTGTGGACTTGGGTTTTTATTACTAATCTGAGAGCGTTTGTTAACTCACTGAAATGTTCCAACCAGACCATTTGACGGACAGCCTTGGGGAGCTTAATTTGTGCCATGTTGTAGCTGTTGTCAACATCTTTCAGCAGCTGGTTGATCTTCTCTTTCAGTTGACCAACTCTGGTCTTCACTGCGAAAAACACAAGAGCTTTAGATTACACCACCCTGCAGTTTAGAAAAGTAGTTAAAAATACATCCACATTGACAAACTACAACAATAAATTCCCCCTTACATGAAAATCCATCACTAATCCAATATTTTAGCAGGATCGATAAAACCAACCGCCGATACTATAGGCCGATTTCAGATCGGTTTCAGCGTATATGTTGATCAATAAGAAATTCCAGTACAGAAAGGTAAAAGGAAACACTCTAGCCATTATAGTTTGTTGACCATAGAGTAATGCTTTGTTTATTTTTCAACTGTACAATGAATTATTTAATAACTAAATTACATTGGTATATGCATGTATGAATAACGATATCTCATTTAATATTTATCCGATATCAATATATATGTGATGCCCTGTAAAATCTTTCAGCCTCTGTAATAATAACGTTACCCAGCAACAGACAGCAAGCCAGCCTGGGAGTGTTGGTCAAAGTGAATTTCTAAGTCAAACTACAACAAGCTAACGTTAATCGTATAACGTTAGCGCATTGCACAGGACACTGCTTTACAAAGTACCGTGTACACCGAACAAACTGCAGTTGAAAAGTAAGTGACATATATTCACCCTCGCTGTCGAAATCCTCCAGAAAAGCTTCCAGCTTGGCCGTCTTGGGGTTGTTTTTCCGTTGTTTGGTGGTCCTTTTCCTGGGAGCCATGTCTGCCTGGATAGGTACAGGAAACTAGCTAAGTACATTAACCCCGCTTGACAACATGACGCGGTAATATCATCACGTTACCTTGTGTAGCTTAAGAATATGATAAAGAATATAGTAGAACTTCATCCGGCGTTTTAAAAAGAAACTGGCAACATGCAGCTGGCTGGTAATCGAGCTAACGTCAAGGTTACTTGTTCTAGCTAACTTCAGTTAGCAATACCAGCGACGTTAGCTTGCCCCGCAAGCTCGCCGACTTGCTTTACTGATAGTTTCTATCACACGCACAGATACTTAATAAAACACTCTAAATCATTATTGTTTTGTTTCCCATGATGACCCATATTTCGTAAGCAATTAACGTGATTTACCTGATTATGTTTATGTTTTTCTTCGCCGCACGGACTCTACTTTCTCTGTGTGTGTGTGTGTGTGGTGCGTGTGTTCTTCACAAAGCCGTTTTCAAATGTCGGCGCGGGGAGGGACTAGGCGCAACGTCAGCCAATTAGAATGCGTGTTTGCTTTGCGTCACGTAAAGGGTTTTTTGGCCAATCGTAGCACCAAACGTCAGTGTTTACGTCAGAAGGACGGAAATGGGTTTAGGAAACATGGTAGAAACGTTAGAAATGTGATTTTATTAGCAGGTAATATTACCTCACGTTTACAGGGTTACAGGAACTGTAATTAAAGAGTCAGTTGATCCAAAGCGGACTAAAACCCTTTACATACAAGGATCCAATTATTGCACACACGCGGTTTTGCTTTTGTGGTCAACTGATGTCTAAAATCAACAACTGAAATGTCCAAACCTGCACTTATTTCACTTCATCAAGCACTGAAGAAAAGCTTCCAGAGTCTTGAACACAATCAGAAAGTATGGACGAGTGTGTTAGCCGATTGCAGCCCTTTGATGGTGTCTCTAGATAACTTGGTGGAACAATCGCGAGCGCTTTCCAACGTCCAGATCTCCAACACACCGCTCAGAGACTTTCCTGACCTGGAGGAGCGTCTGCGTTTCAAGCTCATACAAGCCATGGAGACAGTGCTGGGTAAACTCAATGAGAAGATGTAAGTAGATGGGTAAACACTGCAAAACAAATGAAGACTGTAAGTGATGATGATGCACAGAGATCTAGGCAACACTTTTTGACGTACACAGCTGATGTTGTTGCTTGATAATCGTATAAGAGCAGCCAATCAGGGCCAGCTATAGAGGGGCCCCGGGCAGATATGAGCTATGTGCCTCTACTGACCTCCTATTTCAAGTGAGCGAAAACATGTCTGCTTCCAGTCTATTTTTTAGTTATACATGTCTCTTCTGACTGATGTCACTGATAATTATTGATAATTATTGGTATGTAAATTCCATTTTACTGTACTTCACTTATGTTTTACTGACAGGTATCACTTTGCACCAGGATATACTGATGTTTGCTGTCATGTGCTACTGCTGATTATGCTATGCTTCTGTTATTTGTGTCTTATAAACGGTTTACTACTCCTGTTTTACTGGCAGATACAACTTTTCACCGTCATACGGTCATATCACCTTTCACTTTCCATTAAAAAGAGGCCATTGGCATGTGCCAGTGAAACGTGGTATCTAACAGTGGAACGAGAGAAAACTAAAAGCAGCGACATACAATGATCAGCAGTGGCTTATGCCAGTTGGAATCAGTATATGCCAGTGGAAAGTTGTATCTGTCAGTAAAATGGGAGTGACATTCCGCTTATAAGTGCCACAAGCCAGTAGAACAACAGCACATACCACTCTAAAGCACCAGCCTCTTTAAAATATCTGCACTGCTGCCCATTCCTCTCCACACTCTCTCTGACTGCCATGTGCAGGTAAAGTACCATGCATTATTCATAGCGACTTCATTATATTCTGCCCAGAGACCCATGGAAAAAAACAGTCCTCTTATGTGTCCATTTTTTTGGTAAATAGTAATAAAGGGTTTAAAACTAAATTTTGGGTTTTGACACATGGCATGTATATTATCTTTTTATCCCTCTTTCTGCCAGGACTTCTCTACAGTCGGTCAGAGATTCCATCAGTAACCAGGTTTTTGCAGTCTTCCAGCATTACGAGCAGAACACAGACAGCCTGGATCTGCTCACCGTAACCGAGCGCTCGGCCACCGCCCCGTCTGTCTCTGACATGCTGGAGTGGCTGCAGGATGCCGAGCGTCACTACCGACAACAGTATCCATTCTGTTAAGGTTTGCATTGGGGTTATGTTATGTTCGGGGGCTTTTTTTCCCCTTAACTCGTGTTCAGATTTCTGAAGAGGAAGACTCTGCTGCAGACCCTGAGGGCAGATGAGCTTTCCCTTTTAGAACTGGCTCCCAAAAGATGGAAATCCTGGGAGTCTCCCAGTGCAGAAGACCACATCAAAGGTAAAGTGTCTTACATAATGTTCATAACTTCATTGTAACACACTGTTATAACTACTTTATTTTATATGCGTTGACAATTCTCAATAAACAGATTAAAACCGTGGTTTGTTATAGTTTACGCTCTAAGTGTTGCCACTGTCATGTATTGACAAAGAATCTTTTGTTTATTAGCCAATGTAGTTTTTGGTAAAATATTTTATGAAAATAGATAATTGGCTATGTGACTGTGTTTTTGTATATAAGCAGACCAGAGACCAACTCTCAGCCAAATCTATAATGGCTGTTGTTTCATTAGCTGTCAGTGTTAGTAGTACGGGTGCTAAAGATTTTTAGGTAAACTAATTACTTATCTGTCTTCTTTCAGATACACTTTGCAAAGTGGCCTTCTTCATTGAGTCCCAATAAAAAGAGAGAAAAAGCAACATATGTGGAACTCTGACCAGTATTTAAATCTGACTGCCTTCATATGAAGAGGCTATAAGAGAAGAGCAAACATACGTCGATGGACACACATCCTGTGGATTTTAGAGAAAGGACTGGATTTTAATTGTGTTGTAGAATAGTCCCTAGACATGTTCTTGGATGGAAAGTGTGTGCATGTACACTACTTTATATGGTAATTGAAGATGAAGAGGCAATTACAAGTTCTTTTTCTTTTTTACACAAAAAAAGGACCCTGTGGCGTTATTTCATACTTGATTGACGACACCAACCAGCACACACAAAGATAAAGACAGTTGGAAGGCATAGTTAGGGAAGCACGCTTTAACAAACTTTTTATTTCACACTTTCGATGTAAGCACACTCAGTCAAGGCTTCATGTGACAAATCAAGAGGCAATGTCACAGAAAAACTGCTTAAGAAATCACTGCAATCTGCACAACACAAGCCACCATTAAAGCCATCATAACGGTCATACCTTTCGATTTGACAATATAGGCAATGGGCTTTCTTCAGACTACTATAAATCACAATGCAGTCAAAGTCAAACTTCAAACAAACGTGAAAGCACATTTCACATTACAAAGAGATATACAAAATATAGGTTGAATATATTACTAAATAAATATATAAACTATGCGTATGTACTTATAGTTTACAAATAAATACTTAAAACTTGACAGCAAATTTAGGAAAGAACCCAGAGTTTTCAACAGCATTCACTTTTAAACTTCCTCCCTCTCCACCCGCTGCTGTTCCTTCCTCCTCTTCCTATACGTACTCTTTTAATGGTACACTATTAAATGTGATAGGTTTTGGGGGATCTGGTGCTGAAGCGGGGGAATTAGCAAAGCTCCGGCCTATGTAGCCCCTGCGGTACCTGCCGCTCCTCTCCATGAGGGGACAGGTGCTGCTCAACACAGCTCCACTGATCATGAGAATAACCGCAGCGGCCCAGCCCAGATAAATAGCTTGACCCAGCTCTCGTTTGTGCATCAATGGCACATTGGGGTTATAGAAATCCTGGATGACGGTGTTAGCAGTCCAGGAAATGGGAATCAGCACACACAGGCCGGTCAGAATGAAGAGAACCCCGCCTGAGAGCGCGATGCCCGCCTTGGCTCGGCGGTCGTCCCCGGCGCAGGTGGTGCACTTCATGCCGCAGCAGGACACTGTGCAGGAGAGCCAGCCCATGAAGATGGCCAGACACATGAGGGCGCGGGCCGCCTGGATGTCTGGAGGCAAGGCCAGCAGGGAGTCATACGTCTTACACTGCATGTGACCAGTGGTCTGGTAGATGCAGTTCATCCAGATGCCTTCCCACTTGATCTCTGACGTCAGGATGTTGCTGCCGATGAAGGCCGAGACCTTCCACTGGGGCAAGGCCGTGACAGCGATCGCCATGATCCAGCCGGTCACTGCGCAGGTGAAGCTGATCAGCTGCATGCCAGTGTTCGCCATGATGACAATGACTTTTTAGTCCAGTTTATGGGGGATTACAGGATCCTCTTTTTCTACTACAGTTACTTCTTATTTTGTGTATCCTTTGTGATCTTCAAAGTCTACTCCTTTGTTTTACGTGTCCCCTTCCTGTCTGGATTGGACAAGCTTCCTACGGTCTCTGTCCCAATGCCACTTTGTCAGCAGCCATTTTCTTCTCTTTTTCTTTTCCTCTTCAACATCTGCTCACTGTTCCACGTGTCCTCAATTCCGTGTTACCCAGAAATAATCACTCTCTTTATCTCCACAGTCATTCACCTTTTTCAAAGGATCAGAGGCACTTTCTCCTCCTTTTCATTCCTCAGTTTGATTCAATGCATTATTGAGTAGCTTATAGCTGTGCAGCCATCTGTGGCAGCCCGCAATAGCAGGATCGATCAGACTTTACTGTCCAGGCCTTGTGGATGAAATGGATCCAAGCCAGGCTTTGTATGTTCTCGTAGAACTGTTTCTTTGCCTTCAGCTCTGGTTCAAATCCAGGAAGCCAATAGGTGAGCTGCAGTGTATTTGAGTGCCACACTCCTGGTATGGTGTAGCCTTACCTGGATGGATCAGACTGATGTAACCGGATACTCGAACTCAAGGCCACTGATGCTGCTATGCATGTATCCCGTCACAGCAAGGTTGAAAAGAGAGATGCTTGATTACACAGAAAAAAAAAACCTGCATATCTTTTTACCTCTTAGTCAACAGAAATCCAATGTTTGGTCCTCAAGGAATGAATGAAAAAAACAGAAGAGGTCATTCCAGCCACTTATTTGAGCAATGTCTCTAAATCTAAAAAATAACAGGCTTCCAGAGTAGAACAGCCAGCAGAACTCGTCATCAGACACTGCTGCTGCTACTGCCAGCTGAAGTATCTCCTTGTTGACAATAAATGGCGCTGGGGTCCAAGCCTTGATGAGGCCACTTCAGCTGTTGTTTGGCTTCACCCTCCCCCCAACTATTTCCTTTAGTAGCAATGTAGTCCAAATGGGCCAGTCTGGTCCCAAAGAAGGGTATAAATAACAAATCAGGGCCGTATGTATAGTCAGAGCTCTGGATAAGTAGAGCATCTGTTCACTCCCTCCTATCTTCAGTACCGCTGTTGACAGTCAAACCTGTGAGTGCAACACTGAACCCCTGGAAAAAAAAAAACAGTGATGCAGGGGGGAGGGAGAGGGCAAAAGAGGGTGAGACAACAAAAGAAGGGAGGGAGGGATGGATGGCCGAGGATGGAGAGCTGTCTGTAGGTGGATCAACTAACACAAAGACAACATGGCATGTGGAATTGCTTTGTACCACACAAACATGTATTTTAAAAGGAGCTTTCACAAAAATTACCTTTCACTTATCCTTTTTGTCTGCAATGAAAGAGAGAAAGTGCTTCACAAAGGGGGCCATAGGTTTTTTTTTTCTCCCTCTCTCTATCTCTCTCTACCAACTGTGGTTGAAATGCTGAAAAGCCACAGGAGAAATACACAGGGAAAAAATCTTTTGTACGATTGTGTCATCTGGACAAAGGAAATAACAAAACCCGTAATTGTCCCAACATTGATTTGTTTGTTTAATCTTAATAGTTTTGTGTCATTTTAATTAGATTTAATAACAGACTGACCATAGCAAGTCTATATCAGATGTTTTATATTTATATCAGACCCTGGTTTTAACAGCATGATCTGACAGCACTTCTATTCAGAAATGGCCCTTCTACCCAAGACTGCTCTCGCTCCACGTGCATTACACTGAACCTTGGTGTGCCATTGTGCCGATGAATTAAATATCGTGGCATCAAGATCTGTGGTTCAGGTTTCCTTTCTTCTGTAGCCCCCGCTCTCCTTGGCAACGGTGGTCATGACAACCATCCGCTACACAGGAAACAGGAGAGTAGAGGGGATGATACACAAAGGGAAGCAGAGGAAGGTGACACATACCAAGGATGGCTATCCAGGCTGAATGAATAAAGAGACAGATGTAGGTGTGTGCCTGTAGCAGGGACATTACGCTACAGTTAATGCTGCCCGATGTTGATTATAATAAAGAGAAATATCACCAC
>NC_045746.1:17224216-17235163 GCF_008692095.1 Etheostoma spectabile
GGGGGTAAATGAGGTTTGTTCCTGTTTTACATACAAAAATATTGAAATTATTGGAAATTCCTTGCATTCCCTTGTTCCAGAGGTCAGACCAGCTGACTGCATGAGCTCTTTTACCTGAGGCACCAGGAGGGGGGAGAGGTGCTGCCGACAACAACCACAGCTTTGTATCCAAAGGCACGTGGAAAAGTGGAATATTTAGCGAGAAATCTCTTAAATGTTTTTCTAAAGGATAACCAGGTCTAGACTTGAATGTTAAGTTACAACCATTTACGGACTAATGCGAGATAAAATACTACCAGTTTTTATCCATTCGGCTTTTTGAATAAGTTTTGCCACCCGCACAAGATTGCATCGATGAGCAGTATAAATAGGTCATGAATTAAATTGTTTAAAGAGGACAAGAGCTCTCAATCAAATGCTCATTTTTAGTTGATTGCTCTTTTTTTTTTTTTTTTATAATAAATTGCTATGCTGTGTGAAATTCTTTGTTTCTTTCCAAACCTATTTGAACCACTGCCTACCCTACATTTATATCAAATATTACATTCTCACATTTTCAGCCCAAAACATAAGTGGACTGCTGGTAATGATATAATAAAAGGACAAATGTATGAGGATAATTTGGTAATACTGAGACCTGAGCTACAAAATATGACTAACATTTGAGTTCTAGGGTAGTTCAGGAAAGCCCATAGAGCCTCTCAGGCCCATACACTGAGTGTAAAGAGTAAGAACGAGTTCTTAGCAATTCTTGAAAACGAAGTTCAGCTTGACTCTATCCACACTGGTAAACATGGAAAGAAAACACAGGTGTGTAAGAAAAGAAGATATCTTCTTGTGTCATTCAGCTGTTCTAAGATGGCTATCGAGTTGAGAAAATGGAAAGATCATGTTACTTTTTAAAGTAATCTTGTGATCCCATTTACCTTGGTGAAGAATGCCATCTAGTGACAAAATACATAGAGATGTTGGTGTTAATTGGTCAACTAGCTCTATAAAAAGGACACACTGCAAGAGCCCCACTCCCATTAGCATGACATGCCATCTGTCATCAATGACGAGAACACACCAGCTCTGTTATAGGCATAAAATACCAATTTATTACTTTGCACATTAACACAAGAATTCCCTGCAGGCTAAAAAAAAAAAAAAAAAAAAAATTATTTTAACATGTCACAAAATAGCAATAACACAGAGTGAATGGCCCTCTGCTGTTGGGGCAGAGGTAAAACATGGCCCACCCTCTCACAGCTGGTCAGAAAGGGTTCCGTTCATTCACAGAATCGGAGCGTTCCATTCACAGAATTGGAATGTTCCAATTCTATGATTCTATTGCTATTAGACAATCACACACAGCTTCAGAGACCACTAGCAGAAAAAAAAAGAAACAGAGCAGAGCTATAACAAACCCCAAAAAAGGAACCAAAAAGGGAAAACAAAATAAATGAAAATACACAATACACAATGTCAAATTACAAATCCTTTAAGATAACAATATATCAAAGTGAGAGGAATTTAAAAATAATTCATGCTCTCTATCGGGGCACAGAAAGAATTATGATCTTTTTTTAAAAAGGTTAAAAAGAGGTAATCCTGCTCCCTTGATGCCATGGGGACCCCTTCACAAAGAGGAAGTGCATTTGTGAGAGGTCAGCAGAGTTGCCATGGAGACAGGAGAGCCCCCACCAAGAGGCGTGGCCACAGGTACAAACCAGGAACGAGGAGACAAAATGGGAACCTGGCAAAGAGGAGAGGGGTCCGGACTTTAACGGGTCCACGTTTGAAGAAAGTACCTCGTTTGAAATTGAACACGACGCAAAGAGCTGGGCCCCCTCACCTCAGAAAACCGCGTGTACCTCCCAAATTACTAACATTTGTGTAGGAATCTTTAAAATGCATCTTAGAGAGACTGGACAAATATTGCTAGCCTAAAACAGTCGCACTAAATTGATAAACATTTACCCCCAAAAAAAGCTTTATAGTTTTCCTTTCTCATAATAAATATGATTTAAAAAAAAAAAGTTTTTATTTTTTTTTATTTTTTTTAAAAAGGACAATACTCTGGCATGCAGGCGAGCAAAGTCTACATTTTGTTACTTTAAAAGAAAATTGTCTAAAACTACATAACTATTCCACCAAATGCACATTCCCACTGATTGATACAAGCAAACAAAATAAAAAATAATAAAAGTACAGATACACAATAGCGAGAGACCAACAACCACAATGAGTAGAATTATAGCTTTGTTTTTTTTCCACATTTGAAAACTACAACTGGGTTAATATTGCTTTGAAATGTCATGTTACCAACAGGACGTGATCCTTCTGACTGGAGGTTTAATGATCAAATATAGTTAAGGATATTAAAAACATTAAATCATTCCCCATTAGAGATGCCAGATGAATGTTTAATCCCAGCCCGCTTGGTAAAACTAGTGCACGTTGTAAAAACTGATCTGACCCCTTTAAACAAAGAGTAAAACTTATTGCATGCAATGCCTGGACAACACCCTCCCAATCCCCCGAACTAGCCGCCCTCGTTTCCTTCTTCTCCGTTCCTGGCCGATGCCAACGCGCACGCCTTCAACGGGCAGGCGCTCAAACTCATTCATAGTAAACCTGCTGCTTTACGGGTGGTTTATTACAAAAGGGTTTTCACTGAGCTGTCCCCTCCTGATGAGGCGTGCACGTCGACTGTTGCTCCAAATTCTCCTGTCCTACAGCTTCATCTGATCGCTACACAACGGGGCACCACACTTGTGCAACTGCAACTGTCACCACAGCCCGTCACAGATGGCACTATGATTTCCATTGTAACAGTTTGACAAGTGTTTGTACAGGGGGCACAAGGGCAGTGCTTATGCTTATTGTCAATTAATTTAATCCAGTGTTAAAAATGCATACAAAATATGAAACAAACACAGTCAAATAGCAGATACTTTAAGGTGGGTATACTTCAAATACACACAGAGTAATAGAAACCATTTTTTTTTAAGTCTAAAAATTCAACTCATTGCTTATCACAAACCGTTTTTTTAAACAAATCCCTCAATCTAGGTTCACTCTGATTACAATCCCTGATTGTCTCCATCCATCTGAGCAAAACCAACCGATACCAGCTGAGTGATATACACAGCAGCAGATCTGCCGGAGTGCTACAAAATACCTCAAACCTGCAGCTAACTTTGACTCACATCAGAACCTACACAGGAAGCATGAATTCATCCAACATGGGGCCTACTTCTTCTCACCATTAGCCAGAATACTAAAAAACAAACGTCCAACCCAAAGCTCTGTCCCCCTAACCTGCAGCTCAACAACTGAAGTCTATTCCTGAAGTTGCACTAATAACTATAAACCGGCTTTGCTGCCGACCATAAAATTTCATCACAATAGTAACAACATTGACAACAACGATAACATCAATGGTAAACTTCTAATTCTAAACAACAGTTTTTAAGATAACCACAAAACATCTTATATTAAACTTTTACAAATCTGCTTTGTTGATTCGTATGTATAAATGCATAAAGGTAAGAGAGATTGAGAGTGCCCTCTGTTGCTTGCCTAGCGTCCCGGGTCAGTGCAATGAATTGGCCAATATTAGCAAAGGAGACCTCAAAAAACTACGTTGGTTTCCTGCCCTTAAAACTAATTCAACAAAAAAAAAAAAAAAAAGAAATACGTCCAGCAGTGTCATCATATAATCTTTCAGATAATCAGGTCCAAAGAAAAATAAGATCCTGCTTTTCACACAGACAACAAGCTGATAAAGACCATAGCCATTCAACAGGTCCCAATGCTGAGCCAGTCACAGGCCAGACCACGGTTACCACTGCTACACAGTCAGACCTGACTTCATTTACTACTTGAAATGGATTAAGTTGCTTTTTTCTGGGATTCAATGATGCTGAGTCACAAAAGAACAGCTGGCACCTAAAAAAGGTGCAAATCCCACCCGGCATGCACTAGCAGGAAGCTAACACACACGTTCAAAATGTAACTCAAAGCATTTCAATTGATAAGTGACCCAGGACTGCTACAAATACCCACACCAGCCTCTATGAGGCCTGTTTAAGTCATATGTCTCAAAATTGCTCTATAGATGTAAATATATGCTTATATGTACTGTATGTGTGAATATAAAAACAAATCTGAGGCATTTACAGCAGTTATCTCCTTGATTTCCCTTTACAATTCAGTGGCCTGCCATGAAACACACATGCACACAAAAACACACACACACTCATACAGCAGTACATGTATATACAGAGATGCACACACAAACACACACATACATACATACAGACTTGCGTAATCTTCGCTATAAGATGGGAGGAAAATAGTAATGGGCATGGACACCCAGGTCACCTCGCTTGTTAAAGACCATAAAAGGAGAAAAAGTTAAAACACACGCTCATAAAAAGGAAAAAAATATATATATATATCATTCTCAAAAGGTCAACTCCCCTTCATCTCTTTTCATGTAGAGTTCCCTCCCAACCACCCAATAAACCCAAGACCTTGTGACAGATTTTGCCCAAAGGGGCTTTGAGGTAAAAGTAGATAAGAGTCCTGCTTAGCTGGGAGAGCTAAAGAGCTGTGCTGACACATTGTGCCAGTCCACTCCCTTGCTCAGTGTATCTTACAAAACACAAGAGTGCAGACATTCAAATAGAAAAAACAAAAACAAACTCAAAAATAATGGCTCAACTTGTAGTATGTGTGTGTATGGTTTGTTTTTGTTTTTTCATTGTTTTTTTTTTTCTCCATTTTGTGCATTGGAAACCCACAGGGTTTGCAGTGCTGGATTGCTGGTTTGAGAGGCGGCTCGATTGGAACGCTGGTTGGAGATTGTTCCTTGAAATAAAAACCTGCTGGACATTGAGACACAGCAGATACCCCCGTCCAAGAGCCGCATGGGTGCAGATTCAGAAATTGTAGAGTGATTGTGAAGAGAAAGAGACAAATTACAAAGGGCAAGAAAGAGATATGGGTGAGGAAAAGAGAGACTGGCAAATCATAGATAAAAAAGACAGAAGAAGAAGAAAAGGAATCCGCGGGTGGACTGGTTGACGCGCTCTTTAGCTCAGGCGAAGTACATGGTGTGCTGGGTATCATAGTGGATCTGAACTGCCTTGGCCAACGCCTGGGGGTCCCGCCCGTTACTCTGGCCCGACACGTGGCTTCCTTCAGCACTGCAAGACGGAGAAAGACAAGAGTTTACTGTGACTGTCGGGAATTATATCATATCACAGAACTGCAGGAGATAGAGGGTACAGGGATGAAAACAAGAATCAGGAGCTGTGTAGGTTAAGTGGTTCAGTCGCTTTCCTCCGGAAACACATATGCCTCTACTGGCCTAGCGTTGATTCAGAGTGCTTTCTCTCCCAGCTCTCCTACATTGATTATGCAGACATTTTTTTTATGATCACTTTTTAAAACAAATGTATAAAGTTCTTTGCAGTGACATCAAAATTTTATGAGATGCTCTGTGCAACAAACATATCCAAACTAAAACAATAGAAAACAATTAAAAGAACACTATCCCAAGGTCCATGAGGCTCGGATCCAAGAGCAAGAGCAATATGGAACCATAGATGTCTAGGGTTGCCTCACCTGTCATGATCTTTGTCCACCAGGTGATAGCGGGCTCGGAAAGCCACTAGCCTGGCGTAGTAGGCCGGTGCTGGGATGGAAACGGAGCGGGTGCAGCGGACGTAGGTGTGGCACAGCTGGTAGGTGAGGAGCTGCAGTTCATCGGCAGTGAAACAGTTGTCATCCCACAGGACGTGGTAGTGGGAGGGACGACTGGTTCCCTGATGGAAGATGGGACATAACACGTTACATGTCAAAACGTTTCTGTCATGAAGTGCACCATATTAATATATATTAATTTTTGGATGAAACCCCTACTTCGGCTCTTCTCAGATACAGTGCAAGAAATGTTTTTATTCACCCTTTTCAGAATAAAATATCAACTAAACACTCAGGAATTCCTTTACGTGTATCAGGGTGTCTAGTGAGTGAACTGAGACAGCGCGGTTCTCATGACCAACTGAAGAGCAAGAAGCAAATACTCACAAACCACTGCAGGTGTCTGTTTGCAGCCACATTCGACGTTTTTTTAAATGTACAGGGGACACATGTTTTACTTTGTGTGCTGTGTATCACTTTAAATAAGAGCCAAACCATCTGATGGGCCAAAAAAGCATCCAAATCATGTGTTTGTCATCAAGCATCTTTAACATGGCAACCACAGAGCAAAATTGCTGTACCCTTGAAGATGACTTACACTGAAATATAGGTTGTAGCGCACACACACACCACACCAAACACACACACACACACACACACACACCACACACACACACACACACACCACACACACACACACACACACACACACACACACACACACACACACACACACACACACACACACACACACACACACACACACACACACACACACACACACACACACACACACACACACACACACACACACACACACACACACACACACACACACACACACACACACACACACACACACACACACACACACACACACACACACACACACACACACACACACCCACACACACACCACAACACACACACACACCACACACACACACACACAAAACAACACACAACACACCACACACACACACACACACACACACCACCCCTTACAGATTGTAAACATTTAAGTTTACCACACAGCTTTTGAGAAAACCTCGGAAAAGTGTGTGAACGTGTGTATCTCACCTGAATCCCAGCATGGCTGCACAGGTAGAAGTCAAACTCAGACGGGTGTGTGATGGTGCTGTCCACAGTGGTGCCTGCTGGAACGTTACCGCTCTTCCCAACCTGCAGGGGGTGAACAATTAGATCATACTAAAAGACTTGCACAATACAGTGTTGTTGTACAACACAAAAACTATCAAATACCACACATCATAGTACAGTGAACTTCTACTGACCCTCTCAGCTTTGTCGGAGCAGAATAGACGAGTGTGGTGACGTTTCTGAACCACAATGTAGGTAATGCCCGGCCTGTAATCCTCCTCCAGACTGATACAGGCCTTCCTGATGGCTATCAGCTCCGGCCACGCCACCTGAAAATACAAAAGAACACACGAACACACACACACACACACACACACTTGAAAAGTATCCTATGCAACATGTTGTCTTGATGTAGTACAATTGCATATAATTCTTCTGTGGCCTAGTAACCATTTTTGGACTGAAGCAGCATTTCATCTTTCACATAAGACTATTAATCCTGAGAGAAATTGTGTAGTTGCAATGCAAAGTGGGAAGAGTGGGAATGTAAAGGGTGCAATATAAAAAATCTAAGATAACTATAAGGTGCAAATAAAACAAATACACATCCTGTTGAGCCTTGTCAAAGACTTTCAGTCAGTTTCTATGGTCTCTCTCTTATCCATCTTTCTATCCATCCATAAGACAGCCTCCTCTCATTCTGAGTAACAGCTGCCATTACTGACAGAAATATGGCACAAATAAAGTGGAGACAAGTTTGAGAACAACTGGTGAAACTGTGCCAAATACTGCCAAGCTCTCACCTGTTTCATTTGTCCCTCAGACACACCACCACGATAATAGATGATTCGTGTGGGCTTGAAGCGAGTGGATTTGTAGAACTGGATAAGGAGCTCTCGCACCATGTTGGTCAAGTCTTGGATTACCTCTTGGCTGAAGAGCTGCTCCTGATGAGACGGAGGAGGGGGAGTAGGGCACTGATTTCCAGAATCAGAATCAGAAATTGTTTTATTTCCAAGTAATTTTGCACATACAATGAATTTGACTTGATGATGATGATTTGGTGCATAACAATAAACACAGTGGAAAAGTATAAAAGACATAATATAAAATAAAGTTTTTAAGATAGGATAATAAGGATTTGTGTTAATGTAAGGCATAATGTGGAGTAGATCTGGATAGAGTCAGTGGGGGTCCCGGCGTTGCTGATAAAACCAGCTGCAGTCAAAAAGAGACTGGTTTTGTGGTGTGGGGTTTTGGTCCTGATGGACCAAAGCCTGCTGCCAGAGGGGAGTGACACAAAGTGATTGTTTCTGGGGTGCGAGGGGTCAACCACAATCTTTCCCGCCCGCCTCAGGGTCCTCGAAGTTTACAGGTCCTGGAAGGATGGTAGATTGCAGCCAATCGCCTTCTCAGCAGAATGGTTGATACTCTGCAATCTGTCCTTGGCATTGGCAGCAGCATACCAGATGGAGGAGGTGATGATGGTGGTGTAGAAGTGCACCATCATTTTCTTTGGTGATGGAATACTGCAGTCCGCCCAGAAGCAGAGGCATGACGTCAAAGCCTCTGTATACTCATTCAGACAGTAGCCCTAAAGTATCCCAGTCTGAGCAGTCGAAGCACGAGCTAAGATTCTACTTAGCTTCACTTAGATGTCATAACAATTTTAGGTTTAGAATGTTTTAATTCTGCCTGTATGCAGAAATCAGGTGGATCATGATATGGTCAGTGGATCATGACTTGGTCAGTTTGACCCAGTGCGGCACAGAGTCCGGTATCGGAAGATGAAAAAAAAAAAAAAAAGTCTCAGTTTTCCCCTACCAGTAGGGGAAGTTTGTCCAGTTTGTTGCACAGTGAACACACAAAATGAAATATCCCTGGTAACGATGTGCGAAGAAAACTGAATTAATAAAAACAAGACAAAACAACACGCCGAGGACACCTTTGACAGTGCCATCTTGGATCTAGTTCAGTCCGTAGGTACTTGGCTTGGGAACCGGAAGGTTGCCGGTTCAAGTCCCTATACAGTCCAGGTTTGGAGTGTGGACTGGTAGTTGGAAAGTTACCAGTTAACCGGGGGCACTGCTGACGTGCTCTTGAGTAAGGCACTGAACCCCCAACTGCTCAGGATGCCATCCTATGAGGCAACATCCTTGCTCCCACATCTCTCCATTCAAAAGGTCTGTTTAAAACTTCTGTTTGCACATGTGTGTATTTGGGCCTGTGTGTGCACACATATATATAAATAATAATAAAAAAAAAAGACTACAAAAATGGAAATCAAACAATTGAAACTGTAAGGTAAGTTTTATATTAATAATCATTATTAATTTAACAACATTTTAAATTCAGATTGGATCATGCCAAATGATGCATTCAATCTTAGATACAACAGACTGATTTAAAAGAAATTACTCAATTAATTTGAGTAGCTTATAAATAACATGAAAATCCAAATGTTATTTTCACTAATAAGTACACAAAGAATGCTTTTACCTGGGAAATGTCTTGTCTAGACGTCTGGACTCGCACCGTGGCACAGTATCGGCTGGGGTGGCCGTCCATGCTGCCCACAACCGCCGCAATGGACGGCTTTTTCCCATCACCTGCTGGAGGATGTGTGACATCCGCACCCAGGAAGATAACTGGCTGCTGGAACACAGAGGGCCTGAACCAAGAACAGGACACAACAGTCCCACGTTATTGTTATTTTGGACTTTTAAATTTGTACTTTTCCCCCCCACTTTGTTTTCCAACAGCTGCAATGCAATTTCTCTCGGGATAAATTAAGTTTTATTTTATCTAACAAAAAAAAGAAAAGAAAAGACTTTGCAACACATGCATGCATCATATTTCTCAGTGGTGCTGTTCTTAGTTTAGAAATTAAACAAGGACGGTTAAGAAAAGAGCCAAATATCATTAAACAAAGAAAGAACACTGACAAAATATCCCTCAAGATTCTCAGAACTTAAGCACCAGATGAGAATTTATATGAAAATGATTCAGATTACTTCAAATTGAATTGCTCTTTACCACATGATTACCAGGGGACCATCTGTATTCCAAAAGCATCTCAACAATCTACAACATTCAAAGCCAAAAAACATTAGAGACTCCATCTGGACTGCTACAAAATAATTTCTAAAATCGGCGCTGACCTCTGATGAGGCACCAGGACGTTGTTGATTCCTCCCAGCTTGGCGTTTATCTTGAGGCACAGGTTAGAGAGGGTCTGAGGGGACGTCTTTACTACGTTCTTCACCTGCACACACTGGGTGGCCATGCCAAGGAGAGTGTCACCCACCCGCTTTACTTCAGCTGTAGACAAAAACGGAGATGACCATGATCAATATCACAAAATGTTTAACAGAATAAATACCTGTAGAATCAAGTTGGATTCCTACACATGTGACCCTCCTGATATATAAAAAAGGCTAATTCACTGAAATGCCAAATTATGAATTTCAATTACTTACCATAGACTGGTGTTTTGCCAGGCAGGATGACCACAATCAGCTGCAGACCTACATAAGACATCTTGAGGTGTTTGAACATGGGCTCCACACTGTCAGCTCCTTGGGCGTATTTACAGAAACATGGCTGGCCTTGAATGGGCATCCCAGCATCCTTAGAGATCTTTCGCAGCTGGTCAGTGAAGCTCCTTTTTGAAAGCATTAGACGCTCATCAGAAAGCAGCAGTAAAAAGAAGACTACATGTAATGAAAATTTAGTGTAGCAGGGAGAAATAGACTATAGAAGATTAAACAGACTGGATAGACTAGATCACTAAATGTGTGCACGTCCATTGTCACTGCAGGTTGTAACTTAAAACAAAAAGTCTACAGCCACACTAGCAGCTTTTTGAGCAATATTTTAACAATTTGACAGTTTATAGACCAAAAAATGAATTAAATGAGAAAATAATCAACAGATTAAATAGACTTTGACAGTAATGGTTAGTTGCAGTCCTAAATCCATCCAAAAGTTGTTGAAGAAATTTCAGTCTGGTCCAAAGTGGTAGACCGAGTGGCCAACAGACATTTCCACTGATAGAGCCATGCTATTTGCATGGCCTAAAAGAAACAAATGTGTAAAAGGTTTTTTTCCTTGTTTTGTCACTTTCCCCGGTCCCTTCTCAAGTAAATT
>NC_045746.1:17235173-17239474 GCF_008692095.1 Etheostoma spectabile
GCCTCACTATAAAGTAGGGATAGACCGATTAACGGCCCTGGACGATTGTTACGCCGTTTTTTTAGGCCGTTTGCAGATTATCTGTATCTGTTTTTTATTTGCCTGATACAGGTAATTAATTAAGAAGTGCACTACTTTTGCTCCACCACAGCTGTGTCTGTCCCTCTACTTTGGTTTCACTCACCACCCAAAACACTATCTATCTGACCGACTATCTTTTACTTTGTATTATGTTCAAAGTTTCTAATTTTTAAATAGTTACCTAAAGCATTTAAACAAAGTTTTGAGTTTTTAACATTCCAAAATCCTAATTTTGACTTTAAGATTTATTTTCACTGTAAATGCATATTGGTTCTAAATATCGGTTTCAGCAACTACTGATAATCGCCATCAGTATTAGTATTGGTCGATCCCTGCCAAACACACAACAGTTGATGTCATCACTCACTTGAGCAGGTCCTCCCGACACTGTTTCTGTGGAGCGAAGCAGGCCACAGCCCAGACCTTGATCTCGATGCCTGCATAGAACTGCTTACCCCTCATGTCCCACACGCCCTGGTTGGGCGTGGCCACGGTCTTATTCTGCGGAGAGAGTCCCTACTCTCTTAGTCAACCCCCCGGTTGGATGAGCCAATACAAAAGGTACAACAGCCCAACCCACATTTTGATTATACATACATTAACAACATAATGGCATATGACAGACAACATTATACATTAAAGACAGACAAGATAATGCATTAAAAGTAGGGGTGGGAATCTCCTGGAACCTCACGATTCCGACTCAGAGGCCAACGATTTGATTCATTCGAACAGACTATCGATGCAATTTTTTCATGTACATTTCCATGCATGATTTTTTAAAAATATACATGTAAATCTGAATTTGTCATACAATTGTCACACACACTCATTTTAATGTGTTTTGTCTACTGGGGTTTTTATTTTGTAGTCATTCCATGCTTAAGCATGAAACATGCTTGTGAAAGTCACCTTCTCTCACAGTAACCTTCCATGTCAGAGGCTCAGTCATGTTTAAAAGGTGGAGAACTGGCTTCTTAGAACATGAAACTCGAGGTGGTCAGATGTAATGTGATAAAGAAGATTAACAGCCTTTAAGTGTTTGCCTAATTATTGTGTGTATGTTATTAGATTATGTGTCTATATAAACAAAACTTTTTTTATTTATGTTTTTTTTTCTGCACTCTTGCCTAAACACTAAGTTGTTTATTATCTCATCCATCCTGTTTTTCTGATTTGTACATGTCTGAAGACAGTAACTTTTAAATAAAAAAACACATTTAAGTCTTAAATGAAATAAATAATAATAATAATAATATTAACAATGATAAATCAGAATCGAACATTTAATTGTTCTAGAGAGAAATGGGATGCATCTAAGTACTGATTATTTTTCCCACCCCTAATTAAAAGCCCATCCAGTTTGCATGCAGACACTGTACATTGTTAGTTTGACTTGACACAAATCAATCATCATATTCTATACATATTGATATTTTATACACATTGAATGGCTTTACAAATGTTTTACTGTATAATGATGTTCTGTCTGACATGATATACTGTGCATTAAATATTAATCTTACATCCACTGACATATTTTGGAGAGAGGAATGCTCTTTTCTTATTGTACATACATTTCTTGGTTTGATAGCTTCCCATATCAGGAGTCCAGACATGAACAGCAAACAAGAGTAATGTATCTAAAGTCTCGGAAGACTATTAGGTGAGTGCCCCTACTTCCGAGTGTGGTTGTGAATACAAATTCAAAGGACAGTGGCTTTTAATTAAGTTAGCAAGATTTGCCAAAGGCCATTAAGAGCTTTTATTCTCCAAAACAAGTGACTACAGTGAAATACTTTTGAGTGTGTCCCAAGAAAAGTTAAGGTGCTTCTCCATCTCATAACAAGATTGTCTCAAAGAAATCTTTAACATGATCAAAGTCGCAGGATTAATAAACTACTTAATAAAGTTGTCAATATTTAAAAAAAACTGCACAGTGCATGTTACACAGGACAGACTGCAGCTTCTCAATGAGAAAAGCTTTCAGTCTACATTTAAGGGCATTTCATTGGAAGCCGATTAGACTCGATGTCCCAGCAGGCAAGTGGCCAAGCCTTTCAGAAAGAGTGGTAGTCAGTCGGATAGGATGTTGGGTAAATTAACTAACATATAGTTCAGGCAGCAAGTAGCGGGATTTAAGCTTGGCAGTGGAAGATGAGAGTTTTTGTTCACTCTCCAGGCAACAATACGCTGTAATTCTGTGAAGAACTGTTGTAAATTTAGCAGAGAGTAAAAGCTGGCCCATACACTGAACCAATTTCCCCACAGGGATCATTAAAGTTTCATCTTATCTAAGCAGAATCATTGAATACTGCTTCTGAATGGGGTGTTATATTCTTGCAGCTTTAGTATTTATATTAACCCTTTTCACGTTATTAGAGAGGAGAAAAAGACAAATAGGATTTAAAAGTAAATTTTACTTTAATGGTGGGTGGCTTCGAGTCTTATCTTCCTCCTGTGGCAGCACAAACATTGTTCCCCTTACACACAATCCTTGAATCCCAATTCATTCTCTTACGCCCAACAACCAGTAAATGTCAGAGTCAAAGGTCTGTATTTCTCGTCCAGGTAAAATGCTCCCAGTTATATCTTCTGGTGACAAGTTGGATGCAAATGCTGATTTGAGATTCAATGGGTAAATCTCAGCAGTCTGCAGGAATTTCCTTAAGTCCTCATTTCCATTCCTTCCCTTACAGCACTACAGAATGCCTTCATTTACTGTACGTGCACCATAATATTTACATACTTAGAAGCTGTGTCACTCAAAGGAAAGAGTATTTAAAGAGCTGCACTGTTCAGACTGCAGAGATGCACCACAGGATTGTAACATGGGGCAAGTTCCAGGTCTGCATATATTTAAGTTGAATTCTGTCACTACCTGCATTAATTAATACTGTATATATAGTTGCAAAATGGGAGGAGGTGCTGGTTATGTAGCCGTCTACATGTTTTGTCCCTTAGTTTAGAAAAAGGTAAATACTAATAGACCCATAAGCCTCAGCCGCTGTTGAAATGGAGAAGAAGCCAATCAGAGGCGTAGAAAAAAATGAAATGGAGCGAGTGAGTTCATTTAAGGTGCAGATTGTATCAGTACATTTACTGTATGTTCACAGAAATGCACCTTGGGAGTTGTAGTTAACTTCTAACCACACGTTTTTATGTGCACAGGCTTGTACCGGCAACTTTTTTTTTCCTTTAAAAAAAATAAAACAAGATATTTTCTAAACAGTTTATCTTACGAAGGATTCAACTGGGGAAATTTGTCCATCCAAGCTGTCACCTCATATTGTCTACGGAGATAATATACTGACTTTTCTTCCTGAACCAATGGCGCCTGAAGTAGCTTCTCCCACTTTGCAACTCTGCAGTTTGAGCTGATGTTTTTACTTAAAAACAGTATAGCCATTTTACATTTTTTATAAATATTTCAATATTTATGCATTCCAAATTTGCTTAGATCAATCGTATCATAAATTTGAACACCCTTTTGGTGAGCAACCTCTGCAAACATGGATCCCCCCCCTATTGTCCCAGCATTCTTTCTGATACCCCCCCCACCCTTTGCGTTCCCAGTCAGGCCCAGTACTCACCCTGCCACAGTCCCGCCCTGTGTCTGTACTCACTCGGCCCCCATACTGCAGCATGGGCGCTGGGAGAACACGCCCTGTCACTTCTGTCATGTCATTGTGTACCACAATGCCAAATTCTTTCAGGTAAGGGTCCGGGCCCCCGACCATGCTGTTACTTTTGACCTGGGAAACAAAGACATTTTTTTTTTTTAAAAGAGAAAAATCAACAAAATGCCAGCTGCCACAGCTGCTTGACATCACGGTAAAAAAGGGCTACCTTGGTGCCTCACAAGTTAAAATAAAAGGTCATTGATGGATTTTCTTACTCCCACCCCAAGAGGGAAACTCACCAGTCTACTGATCTCTTCCTGTCTGTCGGGGGCTGAGCGAGCTGTAGCTTTGATCATGGTAGATGTCTGGTTGTCCGTCAGTTTCTTGATACAGCGCTGGCCTGCTACTATGTTACAGACCTGAAGAGCAGGAAGAAACATTTGATTAATTGAACTAAAATCAAATGAGAGGAACAGCAGGGAATTAAAAAAGAAGAACGTTACCCCAATGGTATGATTGTCGAACCCTTAAAGCGCCCATGTTATGCTCATTTTCAGGTTCATAATTGTAGTTTGAGGTTGTACCAGAATAGGTTTA